>NW_028324321.1:595000-684348 GCF_058129835.1 Hydra viridissima
ATACATCCCCAATTTACAACCTGTTAACAACAAAAGTCGTAAGCGAAGAATTATCTGGTTCAATCCTCCTTACAGCAAAAATGTTTGCACAAATATAGGAAAGCGGTTTTTAAACCTGGTCGACAAACATTTCCCAGTAAACCACAAACTCCATAAGATTTTCAATAGAAATTACTTTAAAGTGAGCTACAGCTGCATGCCGAACATAAAAGACATCATAAATTTCCACAACCAAAGCATTCTGCAAAAAAACCAGCAGCAAAAAAACCCCAACATTACAGAAAAAACCTGTAATTGCATCAATAAAACTAAGTGTCCTTTACATCAAAATTGTCTTACAAAAAACATAGTCTACCAAGCCACCATCTCCTTTAGCAACCCAGTAATGAAAGAAAAAATATATTACGGCATCAGCAAAACACCTTTCAAACTAAGGTATGCAAACCACCAAAAATCCTTTAACATTGAAAAATATAAGAACGACACAGAACTATCGAAAGAAATATGGAAAATGAAAGAAGAAAATTTCACACCTATTGTTAAGTGGAAGATAATCAAACATTGCAAATCGTACGACCCGGCCACAAAACTTAGATATTGTTAGTCTTAACAGATGTGCCCAAGTTTCTAGGATATGGTGTTAAAATCATTAGTTACAAAGTTGTGTGTGATGCAAAGTAAATATGAAGATTCAGTAAACGAGGTTCAGCTCATCAAATTAAATCCTCATTATGTTTATGTGAGATTTCCTAGTGGTCATGAGACTATAGTGTCTACTAAACAGCTGGCTTCCATTGAAACAACTCCTATAATACAAACATCAAACAACAATTTAGAAGTAACAACCATCAATAACTATCCCCTAACCCCTAATGGTAGCAATGAAACTCCTTTAGTCTCCGAAAAAGAACTAGAAAAAAAAAAAAGAATCCTATAGAATAAATTAAAATTCTTCTCGTAGATCTTTACAAATTTCTAAAGCACCAGAAAAACTTAACTTGTAAATACATCTGAACACTTTTAAGAGGAGGGTAAATGTTATGTTAATGTGATACATTTATGTATACATATACGTCTTGTATTATACTATATATATATATTTTTAAATTTATTATTTTTTTATAGACTAGTTTAATTATAGCTCTTTTGAGCCAACATAATTAATTTGGTTATTCTTTACATAACCTTGATACTGTAATTCCAATAATGCTAATTTCAAAACTAAATAATGATAATGATATGTTCAGATCAAGTGCCTTTTTAAAGAAGATATGTTTAAATGGAAAAAGGACAGAGTTTATGATGTCAAAGTTATGAGAACAAAATTTATCGATGCCATAATTTTAGCAATCTACATCAAAATATTAAATTATTAGTTTTGTTGCAATTTATACCAATAAAATATTTACTAAAGCTAATTATTTATAATTATAATTATTTAATTATTACTTTTTATTTACATTATTGTAAGAAACTTTAATAAAATATATTAAAAATGTATTATTGCTATTATTATTACTAATAACTGTACTAAATTAAATATTTTCTAAAATTGTGTCATTGATAATCAAATTTGGTTGAAAGAAAAAACTAGATAATGAGCCATGTGGTTCATTATCTTGTTTTTTCTTTGGAAAATCATATTGTTATTATTATTTTAAAAAATAGTGAATTTATGTTTATTTCAAAACGAAAGATAAATACTTTATATACTTTATAATATAAAAAAATATTATTAATACACAAGTTTTTCTCCTTTATATAAAAACAAGAACACATAAAATTACATCTAGATATCTATGATGTCTGCATGTAATCTAGAGACAACTATAAACTAAAAAGATTACCTTAGTTTACTTATGCATATGAACTAGAGTGTTTTTCTCAAATAAATTCATGATTATTTTAGATAAATGCTGGCAAGCCATAATGGATTGCTTAGAACTTATCTAAAACATTTCATTCAAATAAACACTGCATTGAACTGATGAAATTATTGATTCTCCAAATAAATATTATCGTTGTATTTTGATGGCGATAGAATGTTCTAATCTAAAACATTCACTTTATAAATTGCACAAAATGTTTCTTTTGTATATAGTTTTTGATTTCGATTTAACCGCCTATCCAACCAGCTTTATTGAGAAATATAAATTGCAGTTTTAATAAAATAATTGCGCATGCGTGTACAATATTGCGCTCTGAGTAGCTACGTAGAGCGCATTGCGCTCTACGAAGACACTTCGTAAAAAAAAACTGGTGCCATGTTTTTGAAAGGTGTGTCATGTGCAGAAGCATTTTCGGATTTCCTTTATATAATACCTGCAATGACTTTTTGAGGTAATAATACCTAATTTATTTCGTTCTACACTCGTAAAAACGCAGTTTCTACAGTGACGACAATATGATTGCAATTGTTACGGAATTAATGTTTTTTTATTATTTCTACATTGTGTAATTGAATATATATCTTGTTCAACTCTCAATTTTTTTTTTAATTATTATTAAAATCCTAATAATTTATCATGTTTTTGGTATAAAACAGCTGCTTTTGAGTTGATCTACTAACAAACCAACTTTTATTTAACTCAATAAAAGAAAATGTGGGGTACAATGAATTATGCAATGAATTGACGCACGCACAACGCTTCTTCTGGCGCGACGCAATGATGCAATTTTTTTACGCTAATTACAACATTATGTTCATATAATTTTTCAACACAACAAAATTTAAGGAATGTCTTAACTGACACCTCAAAGTAATGGTTTCCCGCAATATATTAGATAAACCATTATTCTCAAAAATATCTTTAAACTTAATTTAAGAAATTGCATTTTTAAACTATGTCGAACAATAATACGTTTTCTCCAATTGAATATGCTGCTCCAATATCTGATTTAAAGAAAAGATTGGATAAAAGAAAGACTATTGATGAACAAAACCCTGTAAATCATAACGATAGCGAAACAAGTTCAAGTTTTTCATCCGGTCAAACAGAAATTGAAGTTGATACTCAGTCCATTGAAGAAGCAGCTAAAACTACATACGAATATTACTCAATCGAGGAGGAAACATCAAAATGGATATACAACCGATATAATAATAACAGACCTAAAAAGTACTCATGTAAAACATCAAAGATACTAGATTATTAAGAACATGATCACGAAATAAAAACGCCGAAAAAAAAAACGAACAACGAGTGGCTTGTCAAAAGAAATTAGCGATAAGACTGATAGAGCTCTTTTGATTTCCATTATCGCTTGTTGTCTTTCATTTATGTTGGTAGAAAGTAATGCATTTAAAGAATTTGTTTTGTGTTTAAATCCAAAGTATAAAGTGCCTTGCTGAAAAAAGTTAAGATCTCTTTTAATTGATTTATATCGAGAAAAAGTTGACCTTTTGAACTCAAAATTATTATCAACTAAAGTTTTATCTATAACTACTGACGGATGGACGTCCTGTCAAAACTATAGTTACATTTCTGCAACTGCACATTTCATTTCTGACAAAACAAAATTCATCAGTTTTTGTTTGGGCTTCGCATACATTAATGGCCGCCATGATGCAGATAATTTAAAAGAGGCTTTGCTGAAAATCGTAGAAAAATTTAAAGTGGATGATAAAATAATGAGTATAGTAGCAGACAACGCCAGTAACGTACGCAACTGTCTAAATTCTTTAAAAGTTTGTTTAAACATTCAATCAATAAGATGCATGGGACATGTTTTGCAATTAGTTGTTAAAAATGCCATAGTTTTAGTTGAAGAAGGTGAAAAAGATATTTCGTCTAAATTCTTTTTCATCGCAAGAACATTAACTAAGTGCAGGAAAATTGTTACATCTTTCAATCATTCTTCTCAACTTAATGATTTATTAGAAGAAAATCAAATGTGACAAGATGTCGAAAGAAATCACATACTTCATTTGATTCAAGATGTGAAAACTCGTTGGCACTCTACGTTTCTCATGGTAGAGAGAATTCTTAAGCTTCACTCCTACGTAAAAGATATCTTTAATTCGAAATAACAATACAAAGATATGAGAAAATATTAACTCGATGAAGATGAAATTGTAAACTTAAAAGAAACAGTAAATGCTATATTAAGCTTTCATCAAGTAAGCGTTTTACTATCTGGCGATAGGTATGCAACGTGTTCTTTAATTATTCCAAGTATAAAGTACCTTGAGAAGCAGCTAAATTAAGAATAAAAGTAAAACTCCTCCTTTAATTGTAATATTGAAATCACATTTGTTAGAATCTTTACAAACTTACAAAGATTCATATGAATTAGAAAATAATTCCTTTTTATTGTGTGCCACTTTTTTGGATCCAAATTATAAAAGTTTTCATTTCTTTGAAAAGTACGAAAAAAAAGAAATATTTAAAAAGCGTGAGAGAACTTTTGTCAGATTTTTATCTCGCAAAAAGAGTTGGTGAAATAATTCCAATTAAAAAGGTAACAATGGAATCAAAAAAATTTAAGTTGTCATTTGAGGATGAAGAAAATGATTTCGGAAGTGATAGTGAAAAAAATGTAACCTTAGATTTAAAAAAAGAAATCAGTGAATAAGGTAAGTATGGGTATTAAGGCCCACCTTTGTCGAATGCGCGGTAAAGAAATGCTGATTTTTTTTTGCTGCCAGTGATAAAACCAGATAACTCTAATATTTTAATGTCGAAAAAAAGTTTCAAAATTTATTTTTTCCCTAACTTTGGATTAGTGGGCCTTATTACCCGCCGGGCCTTAATACCCATACTTACCTTATATAAAATTGTCAGTGTACGAACAAAATGTTTTAGAGTTTTGGCATCAAAATCAATATGTTTTTCCAATATTGTATTGCATTTCAACGATGACTTTATGTACACCTGCTACCAGTGCATCAGGTGAGCGCCTTTTTTCTGGCGCATTAAACAATTTGTATGCTAAGCGAAACAGGATGACGGCTAAATGTTTTCAAATGTTGATGTTTTTGTACGAAAATTTGGAATTTTTAAATTTGGTTTAAAATTTGTGCAATTTAATCAAAGTAATACGGAAGTGTCTTGTTGTAATAATTATTTTTGAATTTATTTTATTGTTCTTGAATAAAAACTCTTAAATTTAGAACTTGAACCACTGATCTCTATAATAACTGGATAGCGCAACTTCGAGCAAAACTTCTTATTTTTTGACGCCAAAATCGCCATATTGGAAAGCCCCAAAAATTTTAATCCCGTAAGCTTTAAGTTCTGTTTTTCGGCTTATCGCTTTATCGCTTTATCGCACATATCAGATTTCATTGTTCTGGGGCTTTCCAATATGGCGATTTTGGCGTCAATTTTGATATTAGAGATGCGCTATCCAGTTATTATAGAGATCAGTGACTTGAACTTGTAGTTGCGTCATTATGTAATTCATTGTGCACAACGAATATGCAGTTCGATGAATTTGTATGGTTCATTGTGCACAATGAATTTAAAAACGATATATAAATTGTAAAAGCTCATGAAGCAGTCAGATGAAATAAACAACAAATATAGTCGTCTTAATATTACAGAACTGTTTTGTTTTAAAAACAATCTAATAAGGTTGCAACATGTTTAAAAAATGATTTTATAAACTTGTCGCTCTCATGTTTTTATTATTTAACATATTTATTTAACATATTTTTTTTATTTTACAATTAGTTTTTTTATTGTTTATTACAACATACATACATACATACATACATACATACATACATACATACATACATACATACATACATACATACATACATACATACATACATACATACATACATACATACATACATACATACATACATACATGCATGCATGCATGCATACATACACCATTTAAGCCTGGTGGCAATTACTTTATTTTGTGGTTGACCGAAAAGTACCACATTATTACTTCGAAACTAGACTTGCTCAATAAACGAAGCGAACTAACATCAGAGTGCCGCCATGAAAATAAATTTTTAATAAAAAATTTTAATACCATCATAGCAAACACTCCGTAGCACTTTTTTCGTATTTTTTGTCGTTACGTTTTTTTACGGTTTATAACATCTGATGATCGCTGTTGCGTGAAACTTTAAGTAATGTGATATAAACCTACCTAATTATTTTGTTTATATAATAACAATATATATATATATATATATATATATATATATATATATATATATATATATATATATATATATATATATATATATATATATATATATATATATATATATATATATATATATATATATATATATATATATATATCGCTTCTCGGCCTAATGGCTAAGATCAAGTGTAGCGAGCTGGCTAGGCCGGCGTGCTTGTATTAAACTGATACTTTTCTTTTTTTTCCGCCCGTTCCTCAAAGAGGAGGCAAACTCAGGGTCGACGTGCTTCTGGGTCTTCCCTGGAGAGGTTCGGGTAAGTCTGCAAGGCATCGGCTGGAGGACTATAAACAAAATATTGCATATTTTCTTTTCGTTAGGAAAATTTATCTATAAACTCTAATTCACTAAATCGCTTTTCGGCCTAATGGCTAATATCAAGTGTAGTCTTTTGGTGAATTTTTAGCTGAGATAGATTTAGATTTATTTTAAGAAGCTTCTTCGCCTGCAAGAGACCGTTCGTCATCGGCTACTTCGTTAAAAGAGTTATAGACTTTGGCGAACTTTTTCGTTTATTTTTTTCTACTTTCTTTTTTTCTTATAGAAGTTTTTTATTTTTACTTTTTTCATCATGGCATCTTCGCAAAAACCGTTGGGAGCAAGACTGAGCGGCAAGAGCGTATCATCGACCTGAATATTTTTATGGACCCGAAAGAACATTTCAACCTTTTAAATCAAGAACAAAGAGCGAGAGAATTAGAACAGAAGATTACGAAAATCGTCGGCGCGAATAAGATGATCGGCCTCACATACTCAAACCGAGGCAACTGGATCGTCGAATTTCGATCAAAAAATGATGCCAAAATGCTTGCAGATTCAGAACTTACCATCTCTGGCTGCAACCGAAAAGTCCAGTCGAAAGTCAGAAGCGAAATCGGCTTCCTTATTACCATAAAATGCGATCTCCTGGTAGAAGACGACGAAATCCTGGAACAAATAAAACCATTTACAGCTGAGGTGTACTCCATTCAACTCACCAGCTATTGATTCAACCCACTCCTGAAGGACGGACGAAGACTTTTCCGAATCCGGCCCTCAGTCAAGCTCGATGAGATTCCACATAACATCGAGATAGAAGGGGTTAAAATCGCCCTCTACTTCGCGGGGAAATCTTTCCTTTGCGAAAAATATGGTACCTCACATCCCCCACAACAAAGATGTGTCCAAAAAAACCAACAAAACTTAAATACTACACCCGAAGCGATCATCGTTGCAAAGCTAGCAACGCGAAAAAACCAATTACGAAACCAATCGAGAAAGAAATCGAATTACAGCAAACGAAAGAACAAGAAATAGCTGTAAAAGAAATCCGAGTCCTCGTTGATGAAAGAGAAAGCATCACCGCTCTCGAAATAACCAACACCGAGACGGAATTAATGGTTCAAAAACTTAGAGACCTCGATGCTATAATCAATGAGGCAGGTAGCTCCAGAAGAAACGAAGAAGAAGAAATGCCGGAAGAAGGGTGGAAAAAGGTGGACAGCAAAAACAATAAAAAAGACACGGGAGAAAACGTCGCCCGAGTCGAAAAAGCCATTGCCAAACGAATGGCTCCCCCACCGACGCCTCAAAAGAAGGACATTAAGAAAACTCAAAAGTAACCTTCCTCCTTTTATTTTTTATTTTATGTGAGACTTACCTTTGTTTATTTCTTCGATATTTTTTTTGGTTATAAAATTGCGTGATTGTAAATCTTTAAGCACACACACTCATCTCATCAAGCATCATAACATTCACAAAATCAGGCGCTACTGCACTTTCGCATCCCCCTTTTTTTATTGCAGATTATGATAGAAAATTTCATGCTGATTCAGAAAAATATAAAAACATAGAGTTGAAAATCAACGGAAAGTGCTCTAATTCGAAGTCAAAGATGTAAAAAATCCCACTAAAAATCCCTGATATTCGCCATTTTTTAAAAATCTTTTTTAAAACGCTTTCAGTTTTAACGAAAATTAATTACCGTTACATTGCGCAATAAGCAGACCTGGTTTCAATTAGCTTTAACATTATTATTTTAAAGTATTTTAACGAAAGTGTTATAACGAAATGAAATTAATGGAAGATTTCAAATATAGGTTCAGAGCCGGCTTGTGAAAAATATTATATGTGTGCGAGAATAAATTAGGCGCCTTTTAGATTTAAATTCCGAGCTCGTTCGCAAAAAATGTCACTTTTTTTAAATCATAAAACAATGCATACTACAAATACAATAACTTTCTTAAGAAATTTTTTGATTTTAAACATATTTTTAGTTACTAAACGGAACACGTCTAACTTTAGATTTTGCAAAATTTAATCTTAAAGTATCAATATCCACAGATTCAGCAATTTTGTTTTCAATGGAAATTATTGATAAACCATTTAAACGTTCCTGGCCCATTGTTGATCGTAAATAGTTTTTTATTAATTTTAATTTGGAAAAACTACGTTCCCCTGTACTCACTGTTACCGGTAGTGTTAATAATATTCGTAAGGAAATACAAACATTAGGAAACAGTTCTTCAAGCTGACTATCATATATCCATTTAAGCACAGATTCCGGTGATTTTTTCCCATCTAATTTCCGTGATAACAAATTAAGTTCCAGAAACAAATCCTCTGAATACACATCTTTTGAATCACCATGAGTCAATACTTTTTCCAGTAATCTGCATTTATTAATTAAGCCTTCTTCTCCTATTTTATCAATTTCTTTGATATTATACAAAAACTCGAACGGTTCTATTGTACTTGAAAAGCTTTCAAATCGTTCATTTATTGATTCTTTAGCTATTTTAAAGAGAATATCAAAAAACTGCTTTTTGAATTTTTGGTTTGGTTGTATATCACCATCTTCTTCAAAAGGTTCATCATCAAAAAACCTTTTTCTTTTTCTTGCTCTTTCACGTGAAATAGAACTGAATTCATTGGTCAAGTTTGCATCATTAGCTAGAATTTTGGCTTTTGAAATATATATTTTGTAAGAATCTTCAGTGTGTTTAGTAACAAAAAAATTGATAGTTTTCTTTAATGCATTTGCAGCAGTCTTCACGTCTGCAGTTTGACATTGTAATAGTTTGCTAGTACAATTAATTTCAGTTAATACATCGTGCCAAACCACAACACCACATATGAATTCAAAACTTTTTAATTTTGATGCAAGTGATTCAGCAGTTAATCTAGTAATAGAATCTTTTTCAATGTTGACAACTTCTTTCAATGCACAATAAATTTCTTTTAATCCCAATTTTAGAGCACGAACAGCATTCACATGACTTTCCCATCTGGTAGTACTTAATGACTTTACTGTTAATTTGCAACATTTTGATTCAAAAATTTGCCAACGCTTTGTAGTTGCAGAGAAAAAATTATACAAAGCTTGAATTTGTGAAAAAAACCTCATAAGTTCTAAACATCCTTGGACTGCATCCGCAACAACCAAGTTCAAGGAGTGACAGACACAAGGAATATAAAAGGCTCGTGAATTTATATCTTTTATACGCTTCTGTACACCAATTTTTTTACCTTTCATATTGGATCCATTATCATATCCTTGTCCACGAATATCCATGACAGATAAATTATTTGATTCCAATGAATTCAAAATTTCTTCAGTAAGTCCTAATCCAGTAGTATCTAATACATTTATGAATCCTATAAAACTTTCTTGAATTGTGACACTGATAACCTGGTTATCCAATTGTTTTGCAATGTTAACGTAACGTATAATAATAGACATTTGCTCTTTGTGACTATTATCTGGTGTACAATCTACAATAATCGAAAAATACTTAGCCTTTTTTATAATACTTAAAATTTTATCTAACAGTCTAACAGTCTTAATCCTTTTGCTTGGGTTTTTTATTTATTTTTCATTTGGTTTAATGCAAGTTCTTTAAAATTTTATGCCTTTATAATACCTTCTATTTTTTATAATAAAATAATAACAATCATTTTTTTAAATTTAATTATTTAAACTTTAAAAAATATGCAAAAAACAACTCATTATGCAATGCATTATAATCTGAAACCGCACTATCTGCATCAAAATAGGCAGTTGTAATTGCATGCAATTTTACTAGCTAGATCTAATATTACTAACAAAAAATAATTATGCACAAAAAATAACCAAAACAAACAATGTGCAAAAATAATTATATAAATAATAGACTAAAAAAGAGATTTGTATATTTTTTATAAAAACATTCAAGAAAATCTTTTTTAAATCTGGAAAATAAGGTGCAGATATGTCATTCACAACTGACAATAGAAATTTAAGGCGGGGACCGATTTCAGCATTAATGTCGGCCATCTTGTCCAGAAGTAAACATAAAATGTAAACTTTTGTCTGATTGGTTAGCAGAAAACATTGTAAAAAAAACTGATTGGGATTAGACAAGGGGCATAACTCAGTTTTCACAAAAATGGACTTAGTACCTTTGATATTTTTAGCTATAGATCTTGAAAGATCAATATATTTTGTTTCTAAGCAAAATTTTAATTTTGCGCCTTTTTAATGCTGCGCCTGTGTGTTTCGCACACTTCGCACACGCTACGAGCCGGCTCTGTATAGGTTGAATTTAGAATGTGAGAATGTAGACAAATTGATGAATAATTATTATTGTATTGCCCTATCTCTATCCCTATCCCTATCCCTATCCCTATCCCTAACCCTAACCCTAACCGCCAATCCAAACCTGCTTTATTGTGAAATATAAATCGTAGTTATAATAAAATAATTGCGCATGCGTGTACAATATTGCGCTCTGAGTAGCTTATGGCTATGTAAGAGCGCATTGCGCACTACGATGACACTTCGGAAAAACATACTTTAACGACTTTTGTAACGTAAAAACCATACTATTAATGTATTGCTTCTATAAGCTAAAAGATCACTAACTTATTATTCTCAAAATGGCAAATATAAGGGTTTTTAGTGGGATTTTTTACAACTTTGACTTCGAATTAGAGCACTTTCCGTTGATTTTCAGGTCCATGTTTTTATATTTTTCTGAATCAGCATAAAATTCTCTATCATAATCTGCAATAAAAAAAAAAAAAGGGGGGGGGGTGCGAAAGTGCAGTAGCGCCCAAAATCACATATCATTAAATGGCCGTTTATTTCGTTTCTTTTCTTTTCCCTCATCTTTTTCTTTTCTACCACGCTTTATCCGCTCGTTCTTTTTCTACTAGAAAATTTTGACCACGCTTTCTCATCAATAATTCATTACGAACCATCTGTGCTATGTCGCAATCACATCGTGTACACATTCCAAAATCGAATTCAAAGTTTCTCAAAAACTTTGGATTCGTAAAGCAAAATTTGTTTAAAATACTCTGTAAGAATGGAGTCAGTACGTATTTTTTCAGCAAATGTTTGTGGTCTTATTGATGTTAAAAAGCAGAAAATAATGATCCACAAACTCGAGAAAATGCGTCATGACTTCATTTTACTGCAAGAGACCACTGATCTCTATAATAACTGGATAGCGCAACTCCGAGCAAAACTTCTTATTTTTTGACGCCAAAATCGCCATATTGGAAAGCCCCAAAAATTTTAATCCCGTAAGCTTTAAGTTCTGTTTTTCGGCTTATCGCTTTATCGCTTTATCGCACATATCAGATTTCATTGTTCTGGGGCTTTCCAATATGGCGATTTTGGCGTCAATTTTGATATTAGAGATGCGCTATCCAGTTATTATAGAGATCAGTGCAAGAGACGCATTTAAATAATGACCAAGCGGAGGAGTTCTAGCGAAATGGAAACACGCAGATTTTTCTCCGCAGGTCACAATCATTCAGGAGGCACTCTAATTTTACATCAGGGAAATGGGTCATTCCAGTAGATTTCAACAATTTTCCATCTAAGTTGTTGGTACTATGTCTCAGATTTTGCTCTTCTTTTGAAATTATGTTAATAATAATAAAATATGAACAATTTGAAAATTTCAATGCATTTGCATTATCCGTTACTAAATTATCGGCATTAAAAGATTTGCGATGGAAGCCTACTTTTTAATAAACTGTATTTTTGGCATTTTAATACGTTTATAACTTTTTTCTGTAATATAATAAATGCATATTTTTTTATTTACTAAATAAATGTAACTTAGCCTAGATAAAAAACAAGGTGCAGCTTATTTATTTGATTTCAGAAAAAAATATCAGCACACAAAACTTGAACAATTTTCATTAAATTGAAAAAAGTACTACTTTTATGCCATTATAATTTTTTTCTGATGTATAATAAACTATGCATAATTTTAGAACTATAATCTTTGCCATAAAAGTAGAATTAAAATTTAAAAAATCTTCATTTATTGTTTAACAGAAAAAATATATACATCGTTAAAAATTGCCATTGATGGAAATCGACAAATTTTGGGCTTAATTAAAATAGTCAGTAAAATTTTCTGATACCTTGTACCAAACTAATAATGACAGCAAATAATATTCATGTATAGTATATTATTTAGCAAATAAAAGTTTTCATTTATTCAGTAACATGTTAAAATGACACCTATTAAAAGATATGAGCGTTTATATATATTTATATATATACCCAGCAAGCACACAACGTTGAAACAACGTTGAAATAACGTTGATCGACGTTGATCAACGTTATTTCAACGTTGTGTGCTTGCTGGGTAAATATATATATATATATATATATATATATATATATATATATATATATATATATATATATATATATATATATATATATATATATATATATATATATATATATATATATATATATATATATACAGTGCTCGAAGTGGGAAAAAAAAGGTAGCGGGATGGTTTTTAATATTTTCTAATCACCATCCCACCTATCCTAAAATTATAGATTTCGTATTTTGTGTAGATTAAATAAAGGAATTATAAATCCCTAGAGTATCCCTATAGTAAAAAACCTATATTAAAAAAACAACTTGAGGTCCGTTATATTCTTAAGAGACTGTCACCGTAAAATATTGAGTTGAGTTTCACATCAAACGTCATTAAGCAATCAAAAAACAATGATATATTTAAACATTTTATTTTTAAACAAGTCTTATTTTTTTGTATTTACCAATTTTTAAATAATTGAAAAAAAATACCATCACATTGAGGAAAGGATTAGCAAGTTTCAATACTCGAAAAATCTGTCACTTCTTTATTTATTTCAGTGTCATTTTCCAAATTACTTTTAGAACTATCACTGCTTAACTTTCTTTTCCTTCCGCTTGCTAGCCATTTACCCATATTTAAAATAAGTAAATTTTTTTTAAATCATAACATTTAATGTTGAGTAAATCTACTGTGTACTATATTTTATTTCACCAAAAAAAACTCTAATGATACTTTATCGAAAAAAAAAAACCAATGTCGCTTTTTGTTGCTTGGTAACTTTTTATTTAAAATACAAAAGAAAAGACACAATGTTTTATAATTATCGATTTAGTTTTTGAAATTTCTACCGCAAATTTTTAAATAAGAGCTGAGACTTTAGTTCATTTAAATTCTTTAAAATTGTTTTTACAAGTTTATTTATAGGAGGAAAATAAAATAAAATTTCCATTAATTTATTATGTACCGGGATGGCATCCCACCCCAAAATATGCATAAAAAAAAGAGGTGGGATGGTCTTCAAAATTTAAAAAGGTAACGGGATGGCATCCCGCCCCATCCCGCCTCACTTCGAGCACTGTATATATATATATATATATATATATATATATATATATATATATATATATATATATATATATATATATATATATATATATATATATATATATATATATATATATATATATATATATATATCTGTGTGTGTGTGTGTGTGTGTGTGTGTGTGTGTGTGTGTGTGTGTGTGTGTGTGTGTGTGTGTGTGTGTGTGTGTGTGTGTGTGTGTGTGTGTGTGTGTGTGTGTGTGTGTGTGTGTGTAAATTAAAGTAAAATGTAGAAAACTTTAAGCCATAATTAAAGAATTTTTTTTAATAAAGTACTTAGGTTTTTGTTTTTCTTTCATAGTATGTGTTAAATTGAAGTAAAACATCTTTAAAAACATATTTAGTTTTAAATTATTATAAACACTTTAAAGACATTTTAGTCACTAAAGAAACTAGTTTATAAGCATTTGAAATTTTTACTATTAACTCTTAGTTTATAGTAAAAATTTATTATTATTCAGGCATAATGACTAACAATACGTGTTCATTAGGTGATCATTTAAATCAAGAGTGCCACAAATTATCCTATGTCTCAAAGTCAGATGTTTGTGATATAACACATGAACATAAATACTTGCTTAGCGTGAGAACAGGAATTAGTGTACAAAACTTGAAGACAATTTGCACTCATCATGAAATGGAATATTTTCGATACTATGGCAATAATTTTTGTAGCTGTTGTAATCCTCTGAATCTTCACACAAAGTTCATTAAAAAGAATTTAACCCCTATAACTCTTGTTCATCACAGCATCCACAACTCCCTAATTCCTGGCCAAAAGATATGTTGTCCCTGCTTAAGAAAGCTGAGAGCAAAAAATGATGGAATCAGTGTTGAAATAGAAAATGATCCTGATTATATAGATGATGGACATATAAAAAAAAATGTTGAAGATCTCAACATAAGTTTAACATCGTTTGGACATTCCCCTATAATTAGCAAAAAAAGAAGCTATGAACAACTTCAAAGTAGAGTCAAAGTTAAAGTTCGAAGGCTGAATGAATCAGTAAACTCTGTTAATATCATTGAAGCCAGTGATGCAGAAACAACTCTTAAAGCAGAATCATTAGACTATTTTGTTATGAAGTTAAGGGAGAAGTATGACAGAGAAGTTAACATAACTGAAAAAATAAAATTGCTGACACTTGTCCCAATACATTGGACACTTGAATTTACAATGCAAGAGTTTAACACTACACAGTATATGGTAAGAGAGGCAAGAAAACTAAGGGATGAAAAAGGCATACTTGGAGATCGAATATTGGAAAACAACAAACCAAAGAAGTTGACACCTGATGTTACTAAAACAATAAAAGAGTTTTATGAAAATGAAGAAAATTCTCGTTTACTTCCCGGCAAGAAAGACTATATTAGTGTTAATACTGATGTAGGAAAATCACATAAACAAAAAATTTTAATTCTATGCAACTTAAAGGAACTTTATGCTGCGTTCAAATTAAAATACCCAGAAATAAAGGTTGGTTTCTCCACATTTGCCAGTTTAAGGCCTAAATGGTGTGTTTTGGCAGGGTCTTCTGGTACACACAGTGTTTGCGTATGTCAGTATCATGAAAACCCAAAACTCAAACTTTGTGCTCTTGATAGTACCTTAGAGCTAAAAACCATGATGGCTATACAAGTATGCAGTGTAAATTCAGAAGAATGCATGCTCCACAAGTGTGAAAACTGTGGCGGAGTTAACGCTGTAAAGATGGAACTGGAAAGATATGCTACAAATAGTGACACTTACACTTTCAAACAATGGGTAAATGTTGACCGCAGTGAATTAACAACAATCACAGAAGATGCACATGTGTTCATTGAAAATTTAAGTCTCGATATTTGGAAACTATCCATTCATGAATTTGTCAGGCATAGACAAGCTGCATACCTTAGAAATCTGAAGGATTCTCTACCGCAAAATGAAATTCTGGTTATAGGTGACTTTGCCGAAAATTATACATGTATTGTTCAAAATTCCATACAAGCAGCATACTTCTCAGCCACTCAAGTGACATTACATCCATTTGCTGCCTACTACAACACAACCAATGGCTTAACATCAAAATGTTACTGCATACTGTCAAACTCCATGGATCATAACCATGTTGCAGTTCACTCATTCCTTAAAGAACTTTTACCAAAATTCAAATCATTGGTTTCAGAATTGAAACACATTCATTATTTCAGTGATGGATCAGCTGCACAATACAAAAATCGGTGAGTAATCTATACCTGTAATAATAGGCTTATTAACAACCTTTGTAAAGCTGTACAGCATACATTTTTACGATTTTAGATACAACTTAGTGAATCTTGCAAACCACAAACACGATTTTGGTGTAGAAGCCTCCTGGAATTTTTTTGCCACAAGCCACGGCAAAAATGTATGTGACGGTATTGGAGGTACTGTGAAACGAGTGTTGTCTAAGTTATCACTCCAGGGACACCTTCTTAACAATGCTGAAAGAATTATGAACTGTTGTATTGACAAGATTAAAGGAATAGAGTAAGTACTTTACACTCACTAACTGTATTTTATTTTGAATCAATAACATTGTTACAATTCAACTTCAAACATATCATGAATATTTGTTCAAATACAAAAATAAAATAATAATAAAATTGAAATAAAAAAATAAATGATAAAAAAAAAAAAATTAAAAAATGGTAATGAATGAAAAAGTATGAAAAATAATTAGTAAAAATGATATAGTAATGAATAAATATGATTTTTAATTTTAGATTCATCTATGTTGATAAGTTAGCTGTTTCTCAATGCCAATCATTTCTACAGACTCGATACCAAAAGATGACTGATCCAATAAGAGGAACCCGATCTTTCCATGCCTTTCGAATAACAGATAATGGTCTTGCTGCTTATACTCTCAGTGAGCATATCAATGGAACGCTTGTTATTCCAGTTAAAGAAAGCTTATTTAATAAAAAAAAGTAAATATAATTTTAATTAAAAGAAATAATAGCAATAACAATAAACAGGAAGCATACATTTTTGTGATTTATTCCTTTTTTGAAATTTCAGAAAAATCAAAGTATGTGAAAATATACAATCCACTTCTGTATCCAACACATTGACTGACATCAGGTGAAGCAATATATATTCCGATAAAATATGAGAAATAAATTATTAGTAAACTATTTATAATTGTCAATAACCATCATAACTATGATTAGTTTAGTTGATGATCAATTTTTTAACAATGATGTGCAATATATTAAATTATGAATTTAATCAGATATTCAGTCATTACTTAACATGTACAGCCTATTTTTATTTAATAATCTAAGACATTCATAATTTTATGTTGAAGAAGATTAGTTTACTGTCTAATCTTTATTTTTATATATAAATTTACTTTTCAGCATGATTCCTGTTATGGGAACCTGTGACATGAGCTCAAGAAATTCTGGGGAAGCCGAAATTGTACCCTAAAAGCACAAATAAAAGACAATTTTATATTTTTTGATTTGAAATAATGTATGGATGGCATCATTACTTTTGTATTGTTGAATAAAAATGTTTTATTGTAATATCAGTTTATGTAAAAATATTTCTAAAAATTAGTTATGGCGGAGATTAGTGTGCTAAATTATAAGATTATGTCATAATATATAATGGCCTGTCATTTTAACATGTTACTGAATAAATGAAAACTTTTATTTGCTAAATAATATACTATACATGAATATTATTTGCTGTCATTATTAGTTTGGTACAAGGTATCAGAAAATTTTACTGACTATTTTAATTAAGCCCAAAATTTGTCGATTTCCATCAATGGCAATTTTTAACGATGTATATATTTTTTCTGTTAAACAATAAATGAAGATTTTTTAAATTTTAATTCTACTTTTATGGCAAAGATTATAGTTCTAAAATTATGCATAGTTTATTATACATCAGAAAAAAATTATAATGGCATAAAAGTAGTACTTTTTTCAATTTAATGAAAATTGTTCAAGTTTTGTGTGCTGATATTTTTTTCTGAAATCAAATAAATAAGCTGCACCTTGTTTTTTATCTAGGCTAAGTTACATTTATTTAGTAAATAAAAAAATATGCATTTATTATATTACAGAAAAAAGTTATAAACGTATTAAAATGCCAAAAATACAGTTTATTAAAAAGTAGGCTTCCATCGCAAATCTTTTAATGCCGATAATTTAGTAACGGATAATGCAAATGCATTGAAATTTTCAAATTGTTCATATTTTATTATTATTAACATAATTTCAAAAGAAGAGCAAAATCTGAGACATAGTGCCACCAACCTTTTGTTGAATTCTACTGGAATGACCCAAATAATTTCAATTTTCAGCTAATAGAAAAATTTGAAGATGCGCACGGGCGTTTTAACTATATTATCATCGAAGTTAAGTCGCAGAAATTTTTAATAATTAACGTGTACGCTACGTCCGGACAATCACGCGATCAAGAAAACGCACGAAAGCTCCTTTGGGAATGCCTCGCTGCGAAATTTAAAAACCTAAACGCTGAAAACTACGCGATAATATTAGGGGGCGATTTTAACATGGTCTTAAACGAACTAGACAGACAACCTCAACTAACGCGTAAAAAATGCGCATCGAGCGAAAAATTTAAAAAGCTCTTGAACCTCTTAAATGTAGAAGACCTTTGGAGAGTTTTTAACCCCCACGGACAAGAGTTTACATACAAAGCCACCAACAACATTTCGTATGCGAGACATTACAGAATCTACACCAGAAAACATCTATGCCAGTTCACTGACATTAAGCACGAACCGATGACATTCTTTGACCATCAGAACGGAGTCGAGGTAACGATAAGCTTAAACTCACTGGACATCGGCAAGACTGTGTGAATACTGAACAGAAAACATCTCAAAAACCCGCAATACAACGAACAAGTCGTAAAACTAATCACCGACTTTAACGAAAAAACGGTAAACTCTACAAACAAGCGAGAAGAGTGGGACGAACTGAAAAACGCCTTTAAAACTCTATCCAAAACTTTTAGCAGATCTGAGGCGAAGAGCAAACGCATTGCTGAATTTAAACTAAAAAAGCAACTGCGAAACGCACTTAAAAAGCGCATTGCAACATCAACATGCGTAATTTAAGCGCAGAACTGAATATAAAATTAGAGCAATTTGAAATGAATAGAGCGCACGGTGCAGCTGTTCGTGCTAAAATCAAATGGCGCACTCTCGGCGAAAAATGCAACAACTTCTTTTTTCAGCTTGAGAAGACGAAAATTGCTAAGCAAGTCGTCACGCGCATTAAAGATAAGAACGGAATTGAAAAAACAATCACCGAGGAAATTATTAAGGAATTTGAAAGGTTTTACAAACACTTGTACGAGGAGAGCAAAAACAGCCCTGTACACCAAAAGCGTCTTTTAGATCGCGTCGAGGTGAACAGGATAAGCGACTCTCAACAACATGCGCTAAGCGAGCCCATCACGCTGAAGGAAGTCAACTCGGCCCTCCAAGGCATGACTAACAACAAATCTCCTGGACCCGACGGCCTAACCGTCGAGTTCTACAAGACCCATTTCAACGTCTTGGGAGATGCCATCGTTTCCATGTTAAACGAGGTTGTTAGCAAAAACGAAATGACGACCTCGCAAAAAGAGGCGCTAATATCCTGTATCTATAAAAAAGGCGACAAGTGCGACATTTCTAATTGGCGACCAATCTCCCTCCTGAATACAGATTATAAGATCCTAACTAAAATAATTGCGAATAGACTAAAACCTGTGCTGGCAGCAATAATAAGCGAGGACCAAACCGCGTGCGTGCCGCACAGGACAATCTATCACAACCTAGCCTACACAAGGGATGTCATTCAAATAGCAAACGAATGCCATCTCGACGCGTCTATCATCTCAAAAGATCAGGTGAAAGCGTTTGACAGAGTGGACAGAAACTTTCTGTTCGACTGTTTAGACAAATTCGGCTTTAGCGCTAAGTTCATAAACATCATCAAAACCATCTACTACGACATTAATGCGCGCCTCAAAATAAACGGCTTCACGTCTGAAAAGTTTCAGATACTAAGAGGAGTCAGGCAAGGCTGTCCTTTATCAATGATCCTCTACGTCATACAGGCTGAGATATTCGCCTGCTATGTACGCCAAAATAACAAAATCAGAGGCATCACCATAAATGGACACGAAACCAAGCTGCAGCAATACGCCGATGACACCGTCTTTTACATTACCGGCGACAAATCCATCACTGCGCTTGGCAAAGCTCTCAAACTCAACAAAAAAGCGACAGGCGCTAAACTTAACTATCTAACTATCTAAACTTCACGAGGGACAGCCACTCTCTTAAGAGCCTCGGAGTGGTCTTCACCAACTCGCCTCACGTTCGAAACACCCAGTGGAGAGAGTGCATCGAGCAACTGGACAAAAAAATACTCCGCTGGAAGAAGCTCCATTTGTCTTTCAAAGGCAAAGCCATAGCCATTAACCAGACCATACTGAGCAACCTTTGGCACTTAGCGTTTACCATCCCGCTGCCAAGCAAGCGTAAGATCAAGCTGCTCGAAAGCAAAATTGAGAAGCTCCTATGGAACAACTCCTCCATAAAAACTAACAACTTAGTATCCAAACTTCCCATTCAGAAAGGCGGACTCAACATCGTAAACATCCGCGACAAACTCGTCTCTATCCAAGTGAGCTGGCTCTCCAAGTTCTTCAATCACGATCTCAAAGGAGCTTGGAAAGACACAGCCACTTTTATCTTCGACAGATACAGAGACGCCTCCCAGGGTGAGCGCATCTTTCTCACCGCCCACTCGCACACTTCGCTCAAAACTTTGCCACCTTACTACCGGCAAATGGCGAAGCACTGGGCCACCATCTATCAGAACTGCGCCATCACCAACCTAACCATCGAGGAAATTCTGAACCAGCCCATATACCATAACCCCCACATACGCCATCACAACAACATTCTTAAAACAACACAGCTCTCCAAACAGCAAAACATCCATCTCATTGCGGACGTCGCAAAAGTGTTTGTTCCAGGCTTTCTAAACTGCGAGCTCACTGGATTGACCAAAAAACATCTCAACAAAGTCATCATGTCGATCCCTCAGCAGTGGAGAGATAAAATAAACACCCAACATCAAAACTACGACCACCGCAAAGCCAAAATGCATCTCAGGATCAATGGCTCATCCGACATCTCTCTCCGCGAACTCACGCCTAAAAACGTGTATCGTATTATTTCCGCTAAGAAACATCACAGCGTTCCAACACGCTACCACAAATGGAACCTTTATTTTACCGACAGCATGAGAGGCACAACTCAAACAGAATGGGCTCGCCTATTCTTAAACGTGCACAAAAATACCACTAACAACAAAGTTGACGAGGTAAAATACAAAATAATACACTTCGCTATTCCTACTAACTCCATCTTTAAGAAAAGAGGACATGCCCCGGACGACCTCTGTCCGCAGTGCATGAAAGCGAAGGAAACATTAGCGCACATGATATACTCATGCGAAAAAGTTCAACCCCTCATAAAATACGCCATATCCATTCTAAACAAAATCTATACTCCGCCGCCTGCCTTCAAAAACACCTTTAAATTTTTCTTATTCTCACACGTAGAGAATGTAAATAACTTAAACCTTGGAAAAAGAATTTTAAACGAACTAACTTATACGATATATTGTAATAGAATGAGGTCGTTCCATGACCGTTCGACTTTCACCAGACTGAAATTACTCATGGAGTTTCAGTGCAGGCTAAAAAATATTATTTTTGAAGAAAAAGAATTCGTGAAACAAAATAACACACTGGACGACTTTCTCATCGAGTCTAAAAGTATCTGGGATGCAGATCTCAAACTAAATTTAGACACGAATTTAAACATCTATCTGAGCTAAAAGAAATACCCAGATACTAATTGAATTAAAATAATTTTTTTCTTTTTTTTCGTTTTTTCGTATTTCAGTGTTTGTAGCGTCTCCCTCGATTTTTCGTTTTTTTCGTTTTTTCGATTTTTTATGTTTTTTATGTCCTAAGCCAAAAGGCATCGTACCTCGGCGTCCGTGTGTTCTGTTTCGTGATTTAGTCCTGCGCTTGTTCAGTCTTGTGAAGTCCTATTCGTGTCCGGTTATGGAACAATGGACCATTATTTGTAAATAATATCCATTGTAACATATTTTCGGACACCTCTGCAAGGCATTCGCCGGAGGAGGAAATAAATACTCAATACCTTAAATCGCTTCTCGGCCTAATGGCTAAGATTGAGGGCGAGCTGGCCAGGCCGGCATGCTTGTATTAAACTGATAATTTTCTTTTTTTCCCGCCTATTCCTCAAAGGGGAGGCAAACTCAGGGTCGACATGCTTCTGGGTCTTCCCTCGAGAGGATTGGGTAAGTCTACAAGGCATCGGCTGGAGGACTCTAAATACTTAATACCTAATTCATTAAAAAAAAAAAAGATTTTTAAGTCAGAAACCTTAAGAAAGCGTGTTTGAGTTTTATAAAACGCGTAAAGGTAAAGGAAAAAAGTTTACTGCTTTAAAGTTTATAGCAGAATTTGTACCAAAATCAGCTATCAATTCTATAAAAAAACGTATAGAAAGCGAAACTGGGTGTCAAAAAGCAACCGAAAGTAGTCGTCAACATTTCGCAATCGAGCTTTCATCTTAGATGACGAGTCTTATTTTGCTTTAGCTCATACTAGCATTAATGGTAACAGCAGATTTTACAGCAGCAATATAAATGACACCTCTACAAATGCAAAATATAAAACTGTGGTTAAATTTGATGAAAGGTTGCTCGTATGTTCTTCAAAAAATGGAATGTTTATTTAGAACATTGTTCCAAAAAAAAGACTTATTCCATTCATTGAAGAGCACCATTCTAATAATGAATATGTATTTTGGCCTGACTTGGCGTCTGCACATTATGCTAAAACTGTGGTTGATTACTTTCGAGAGAAAAAGGTTGATTTTGTTGAAAAAGAAGACAACCCATCAAACTTGTCAGAATGTCGTTCATTAGAGAATTTTTGAAGTGTTCTTAAAGGACTGGTATGCAATAACAATCGGCAAGCTATAAATTTAGATCAGTTAAAAAAAACGCATTCAATTTTGTATTTGTAAAATCGACACAAATTTCATCCGGAGCTTCCTGAATCGATTGTTTCTAAAACTAATTTTGTCCGTAGAAATGGGTTAATCGAAAAAAACTAATTTCAAACAATAAAAACTGATCAAAAACTTTAAATCTGTTTCCGTTTAAATTTAATCTTAATTTTGAAATGAGTAATCACTCTTCAAACACAGGCCAAATTATATGTTATCACCCGTTACTGCTTGTTTTTGTTCTTATGTCATGCTTATGTTCCTTATTATTTATTTATATAACGTAATAAAAAAGTCTCCATATTGTCGTCTTTTTTAATCGCTGTTTTTAATTTTTCTTCCATACATCTTGTCTTCTTTTTATTTATTTATATGACAGGTAAATAAGTCTCCGTGGGTATGTCATTTCTATTTGCTATTCATAGTTCTCCTTCCTTTTAATATTCAAATTACGTTTAAAATGGCATTCAATCTTTTGGCTTGAATGTCATTTGTATCAAACTGTTGTTTTTTCTTCATTCTATATAATTTTGGAATAAGTCTGATTTTTACTTGTGGCTTGAAGAAAAGTACTTTTAGGTTAAATGCATACTTTCACGAGATCATCATGAATCTTTTTTTTCTCAGGTAACTTTAAAACCTACAAATGATCTTTAAATGCCATTATCTGTATTATCATTATTATTTTTGTATTAGTATTTGTATTGCTTAGTAGTATATACCTATAAATATTGTTAATAGATAATATGGTAAATACTTTAAGTGTTATATACCTATAAACATGCTCCAAATTATGTACAAATATTTTAATCAAACTTTTTAGGATTGGTTTTTACATAGCATATTTAGCGGGTGTTAGCACATATATAACGAGGTTACCTTGCATATACCATGCAAACTTTCACATAATGACAAACACATACTATAATGGAGACATTAATGCAACCCTATTTGCCAGCAGTATCAATGATTGTAGTATTTACTGTGTTCGAAGCTCAAGCTGCGACTTTGCAAACTTCAATGTGGACCAAAAGATTTGTCAGTTAATGACATCTAAAGTGAATATTTTGGAAAGTAAAACTGAACTAGGGTGGCAGTCATTAGTAACCAACAGTAGTACTAGTAACTTAGTAAGTTTATTCGTTTTATTTTTGTGTGTGCCGATCGTATTTGTCAGTCCAATTGCATATTTTATTTTAGGTCTGTGAATTATTGCAAAACTAAGTAGCGCTGATTACTTTAAATAGTATAGGGAAATTTAAGTACTGTACACACTATGAATGAAACATTTTCTGACTTAAATCCCAAGTTCGTCCCTCATTCAGAAAGTTTTAAAAACTAATATTTTATTCTAATAATCACAAAACGTTTACAACAACTAAAAAAAAAAAAAATTGAATAAATAATTCATTAAATAGAACAAAGAAAAATGTCAACATAGAGCGTATTCTCCCGGAGTAACTTTGATTTTCCCTTTTAAAAAAATCAACTGCGAAAAAATTATAGCTAATAAAATCAATGTTTGCAACAAATGTTGAGTGCTGCAGAGAAATTTGCATAAACTTTGATGTTTAAAACACCATCACGCTGCTATTGTATCATTCATAGTTTGTAAGCATCATATTGGTTATGCAATGCCAATAAAGGATATATTAATAAAGGATATATTACTTATTAAATAAATAAATATAGTTAATAATAATTAGTTAATAACCTTTGATACTTTTTTTATCCAACAACATGTTTCCTTTTTTAAAATTGTGCCAATTTTGGTAAGACACCCGCTAATTTAAATGTAATTTTTTGCGTGACAAATAAACAAAACATCATGCATGCCACATATATAATATACAACTCAGACACATGCAGCCTATGTTGCCTACGTGCATGATAATTTCAGCAGGCGCCAGGAAACACTGGCTCAGATGTAATAATTCAAAAAACTTCACTCTCGAATTATTTTTTAAAACATTTTAAAGACCAAAAATCAAAAGTTACGAAGCTCAGCAGTAATAACTAAATAACTAGAAAAATTAATTAAAG
Source organism: Hydra viridissima (assembly GCF_058129835.1). Classification (NCBI taxonomy): domain Eukaryota; kingdom Metazoa; phylum Cnidaria; class Hydrozoa; order Anthoathecata; family Hydridae; genus Hydra; species Hydra viridissima. The sequence goes on from NW_028324321.1 coordinate 620,032, forward strand.
TAATAAATAAAAAAAAAAAGTTAATAATTAAACTTCTTGCAAGTTTGATATTTACTTCTGTAGTATTTACACCAACTATTCAATGATCCTTTTAGGTACATATATATCTCGCGAACTTGACGTCATTTTAACCTAAAAATACAATAAAACTAAAACAATAAAAAAAAAAAGGTTCATAGAAACAAACTTTTCTTTAGATTGGACCAATATGTGAATCTAATTCACCTTGCAGTCCATTTTGTAGAGATGTATGTTTAACAGTTAACACGGAGCTCGTCCACGGATATTTTTGCTTAAGTATGATTTACAAGCAAGTTACATGCTATTTCATTAATAATTACTAAATATCTTATAAAAGATTGATGATATGTGTTTAATAAGATGTCTGGAAGAAAAATATCTTTTTTTCCAACTTACTAAAATGGATGATAGTTTCCCTCAAACTTTCCAGAATGTTTATTTAAAAAACACTTTGTGGAATCTTCATTCCAGGTAAGTTGCAGGTTTTCCACAAATCTTATTTAAGATTAGTGGAAATTAAAATTATAGATATTTCTTTGCGAACCATTCAAATATCATTTTCAAGTGGGTTGTAGTTCCCCGCTCCATTTCATCGTAAGGAGTTCATTTTTGAAAACTTTCTTCAAAGAAAATTGATTGTTACGCCTCTTGGTTCACATAGTGCTCATGTATGGTTTTCGTTCGCGGATTTGAGTTACTTTACTCAAATCCGCGAACGAAACCCTAACCCTAACCCTAACCCTAACCCTAACCCTAACCCTAACGTGTATAGCTCGTATATTGTAAGTGCACGGTTCCTGCACTGTGTGATGATTGACTTAATAAATTCCGGATGTTTTGTTAATGCATAAGAAATTTTTATATATTTTTTTCTAATATTTATTTTATTTTTATTAAAAATTTTTAGCTTCACAAAAAGTATCCTTATTCTCTATCCCAACAAGCTCCGGTACAAATAATGGGCTTGTTCCAAAAAATCTCATCGATTCCTCTTATTCAACCATTTGCGACGCCTGGACCCAAGGCGAAAATCCTGATTGGATTAAGTTAGATTTGTTAAAGGTGTTCGAGGTCAGATCTGTTATCGTTTCTGGCGACAATTCTCAGCAGAGCTATTTAACTCGAGTAAAAGGTTGTCATGTTCAAGGAAGTTATGATGATCAAAGTTACCAAACATACGAAATTTTATCAGGACTTGCAAGAGAGTCTTTTAGTTGGAAAGGATCGTTGCGCTATTTCAGAATAATTCAAATCGAAAAGGTTGGAATAAGTTTTGCGGAAATAGCCATTTGGGTGTAATAATTTATGTATTAGACACCACTGTTGTTCGCCAATTTATGAGGAATGAAAGAAAAAATAAAAGGTTTTTCTAAAGTCGTTTCCTCTAATCAAGTTTATGTCATATTTATGTTAAATATACCCATTATTTCATACCCATCATTTCATCAATTATTATATATGTTAAACTATTAAGAAATTTTGTATCTGTTATAAAAAAATATATTCATTTAATGTTTATCTCGATCCTCTCGATCTTTCCAAGTCCTCAAGAAGTTTAGATAATTAACTTTTAACTCAAAATGTTTCGTTATTCAAACAATTTGAGTTAACTTTAAATTATTATTATACATTATATATTATATTATATGTATTATATATTATATCATATATCATATATTTATGCTATATTATATATTATATTTCTTTTATAATATATTTAAGTTATTAAGTTTTATAACATAATACAGATTTAAAATGACGCAAGTTGACCCCTAAATATTTGACAAACAAACCGATCATTCTTTATGAGCTTGGATATAGTAAATCTTCTTTACTCCTTTCATTTTGAATTTTCATTTTTCAAATGCATTTTTTTGAAAGGACTTGCGTAATCGTTAAAGAAAAATATTTGTAATGAAGTCTTTTAAATTAATATATTCTCGTAAAGCATCATTTTAACTTTTCGACAAACTTTAATGACAAACATGCACATACATACATACACACACATAGACATATACACACACATTCACACATATACTTACAAATGCACACACACATACACACACACACGTACGCACACGCACACACGCGCAAGCACACACACACACGCACACACGCACACTTCTTTCGTTTAGGTTGCCAAATATTATTAGTATGTGTCATAGCATTCATAACCAGAGTACAATGGCAGCAAAAAGATGAACTTTAGCTCAACCCCTTTAACTATTTACACGTGGTAAAATTAAGGCTTGAAAACTTTGAATAGTCCTTAGATGTTTCAGTCATGATTTCAGCATACATCGTACTTTTGTAAACATACACCTAACTCATTTGCAAATTAGAGAGACAAGGTTCGCTAATATCTATAAATTAAAAGCAATACCGTCATTATCGCAAGCAAAACGCGTAAGTCCAAAAAACTAAATTTTACAGGACATACAAAAAATTGTTTATTTTGTCAATATCATGTTATCAATATAAATCTTTGTGAATTCAATAATCTTGTTACAATAACTGAAATATAATTATGCTGCTATAACATTAACCACAAATGTTCCTTGTACTAAACAACAGTTTTCATCAATAAAATAAATTTCGAAATTTTTTTGACTTAAGAGGCTTGCTTCCAAAAACAACGATTTGTTTAATCAATAAACTGTTTGTAATTAACCTGAAAAAGGTCTCAACATGCATCAATCATTTTTAACCATATACTCGACCACCAACACATGGTCAAATTTCATCCACTTTTCGTAATTGTGTCATAGCTTATAAGCACTTCTATCACAATCATTCGGCAGCCATCAACACATTGTAAAATTTCAACCATTGTAGAGTTGAAAAAATTATTTAAAAAAATTTCTGTGTTATAAAAAATCAAAAGGGATTTAATAAAAATAAAGAAATTGAGAAATTTATGAAGAATGAAAAAGATGAAGACTTGTATTACTTGCAGAAATTATTCAGCATAAAAAAAAACACATGCATTGATGTAAGCGTGGTAAAACAATACAGTGTCGAGAATCCTTGAGTGAAGCCAACAAAAAGATTCTGTATTCACCTTAGAACTAAAAATCTATGTAAAGACTGTAAAAAGGTGCAGTTGTATTTAAGATGGGAATGTGTACCATGTGGTGAAGCTAGTATATGCAACCATTGTAGAATATGACGGAGATCCGAAAGAATCATGGAGCAGATCTATAAAAGAACCCGATCAGCAAACAATATTGGCGCGAAATTATTTACAATACACGGTCGTTCAGAGGTGACAAGTTATTATACGCAAGCGCAGTAGTAACTTTAAAAAAGTCAAATTTTAATAATGGCTACGGTCCGTAGCAACGAATTTTTTTATTTAGTTGACTGATTATTTATAAATGTTTCCATATAAATCAACATTTTAAACTCTTTCTAAAACTAAAATTATAATAAGCATATCTCAGTTGCATAAGAAAATGATTCAAATAAGATAAAGATTATATGAAAAAGTTTAAAGTTGCGCTTTTCTAAGTAAATTAACATTCTTGAATATGCTGATTTGTTTACACTTTTAAAAATACATAATCTAATTTTCTGAGCGTAGAAATCAAATAATTTTTTTTTTTAAATTTAGATGAGTTTTTATAGTATTTCACACTTTTATCAGATCTTAGCACTCAATTTTTTCTTCTTGCAAATAAACCTACAAACACACACACACACATACATAAATACATACATTGCATACAAACATATATTTTTTCTTTTACATTTTGATATTTTTTACCTTTTGAATTGGGTTTTGATTGCTATTCGTTTGCTTAGGCAAACCAATAGCAAGATTTGTTTAGTTTTTCAGGTGTTTTTTTTTAATTTTAATTACTTCTCTTCTCACTCCTTACTCTTACAGGCTTACTTACTTTGGCTTTGTATTCATAATTGGTCTCTTTATTGTTTGTTATTACAATAAAAATTTGTGTGCTATTTTAGGATCAAGGACATATATTGATGCAATATTTTCAGCTGTTTGGCAACTTTTTACTGATCAACTTTAAAGATTAAATTTTTTAAAATTAGCTTGAAGTTTCCTTGAGTCACAATTTGGGTAAAATTAGATTAAAAATGTGCTCTAAACAGAGTGGTTAATTTTTTTTTTTTAACACTTTCAACATTTTTCACTGAAAAATGTTGAAAGTGTTAAAGAAAATTTATGTAGTGTTTATATTCATGAAGTAAATTAAGTTAATAAATCAATAAAAAACTTCATATAAAGTAAAAGATTTTATTTAAAATTATTAAAAACATTTAGTCAAGTTTTTTACATAAGGACAATTTTTATTTCACAAACGATATAAATAAAATGTTATCAATTTCGGACAATGGTTAGATGTAAATTTTGAACAAGTAAAAAAATTGAGTGCTAAGATTTTTCATAAGTAATAAAAAGTTAAAAGATTCATATAATTAAAAGTAGAAAAACTTTTACCGCTCAAAAAAAATGTAAAAAGACTTCCAAATCTGTAAACAAATCAAAGAAAAGATTTTTTTAGGTAGATCCTCTTCAATCATAAAACAATATTTCCCTTTCATTTTACTTACTTCTTAATAAAATTAAGTTACCGAGACACTACTAACAGCCTAAAAGCTGGTTATCAACGTAGACGATTTTAAAAAACGTGATAAGTAATGAAGAATTGGTCGCTAAGTAAAAATTCATTCTGTAACGAGGGTCCGTAGCCATTTTGAAAGTTCTAAAATTTTCATAATCCAACTGCGCTTGCGCACAATAACCTGTCGCTTATAAACAGAGTTTGAACGACCGTGAATATTAGCCAATATTGGCTGAATAATATTGGCGTGATATTGTTCAGCCAATATTATATTGGCTCGATATTGTCATAGCCTATAGAAATATACCCTGGTCTGGAAGCTATTGTTTTATTCTTTTGTTTTCCAAGTTTTTAAAAAAAGTCACGTGATCAATGTAGCTGCAAAACAAATATTTAAATGGCTAACGCCTTAAGTTACTCTCAACAAAATACACTAGAAATCTTAGTTAATTTCTTAAGTAGCGACGATTTTGAAGAAGAAATTGAAATAGAAATTGAAGACACAGGTTCAGAGGTAAAAATCATATATCAAAAATAAGTTTAAATCTTGTTTTTGTACAGTTTTAAACGAATCAAGTGTGTTAAAATTACTTATGTTAAATTACTTTCTTATGTAACGAGTATTATGTTACTTTCCTTTAGATTTCTGACCAATTAAATCAGCTTTGTCTTCAATGTTTATAGTCATATAAAACTAAAGGAGGTCTCAAAAGACACATAGGATCAAAACATATGACTAATGAAGATGAAATTTCTTGTATCAACATTGAAGATATTGATTCATTAATTACACATGCCAAAAAAAAAGATATTAAACACATCCTATTATCCGAATGATTTAATGGAACCTATTAAAAAGTATAATTTTGTTGTAACTGACCACTTTTATGCTGAAACTAAAAAGTTTTTTATTGAACTTTGTAAGTCTGGTGATGTAGAAAGATTTTTCTAAAATATATGCAGACTTTGTTCTTGGTGCAGAATCCTACTTTTCTGGATTTCAAAAGCCTTATTGCACTCTTTTTGCAACCAAATATGTGGATAAACTAATATCACATTCAAAAAAAGTAAAAGAGTTTGGTAATAAAGAACCCATTCAAGTTAATTCAATTACAGAGTCTGAAATGGATGCTTTACAATTTTTAGCTGGTTATGTGGTTAAAAAGTTTTTAAAAAAATATAAAAATAGCAAATACTTTAAAAACTATCAATCTCTTATCTTGTTCCTAGAAAAAATGCTAACCAATGATATAAAGCAAAAGTTAATTATCAGCTATTAACAAAAACATGCAGCATTTATTTATTAAAGTCGAGGAATTTTTTCGAATAAAAACTGGTTTTTATAGCATTAAAAAAATTGACATTCCAAAAATTACAAATGAATTATTAAGGAGTGAAGAAATATTATGCTATTACAATAGTCATTGCGATGCTTCAGGAATAGTTGTGGAGAAAGAATTAAAAAAAAAATTTATTAGAAAATATGATGCAATTATATTGTAGAGTGCGCTCCTTTTCATTAGCAAAGGACATTACAGAAAAGCATAAAAAGTATTTAAAAGTGGAAAAGTCTAAGGGAGTTAGAAACAATATAAAAAAAAGTGACAGAAACTTATAATATATATTAACTAAAGTATTTTAATTGCAAATGTAGAATAAATAATATACCAGACAAATATGTATGTAATTATAAATATGTAATTAAATATTTTATGACATACAACTCATTAAATAATTTTTCTTCCAAATGTATGGTTATTTTTAATTTTGGGTAAATATATATATATATATATATATATATATATATATATATATATATATATATATATATATATATATATATATATATATATATATATATATATGTTTTGAGTGTTAACATCTTGTATAGTGTATGTTATATTAATAATAAACATCAAATAATACGAATTCTCTAAATACATATATTAATTTATTATGAGAAATTTTTGCTGGATTATGGTTACCAGCATCATCAGCTCGTAAAATTATTTTAAGTTACAAAAAACGGTTAAAATTAACTGACGTCAGCAGTTGAATGGCTTCTTTCTTTATTATTCTTACGTAAAAACGTAAAAAATGATGTCCAAAATTTAGTTTTTACAAATTGCCCATTATTGAAAAGCTATACACTTTGCTCTCTTTGTACTTACAGGGCTGTTGATACGTAACGATTTCGAAATAAGTTTGTGTTTTTCACATTTTTGCAAAAAAATATACTGGTTCTTAGATTTAGCTACCGACTTCTTTAGTAACTGCAACTGTTCAGTTCGTTTGTAAGTATCAGCTCCGTACTTAGCTGATGATGCTGGTAACCATAATACAGCGAAAATTTCTCATAATAAATTAATATTTGTATTTAGAGAATTCGTATTATTTGATGTTTATTATCAATATATATCTATGTATATATAGGCGCTACTCTAGTTTCTCCCCCCTTTTCTTTATAATTGATTCTGATAGAGAATTTTATTCTGATATTCGCCATTTTGAAAATAATAAGTTAATGATCTTTTTGCTGACAAAAGCATTACATAAATAGCATGGTTTCTACGTTAAAAAAGTCGTAAAAGAATGTTTATCTAGCACAATTTTTTGTGGCAATGAAAATAGCCGTTTTTTGATTTATTAGAAAGTAAACTATATTGCAAGTAATGTACTTTTTGTAATAAATTTTCAAAAAGAATTCAACAGTTTTGTTTTCTAAAAGAAGAACTTTTGAAACTTAGTTCATTGTTGTTTTATCACATGTAAAATTTAGAAATAGTAACCTTCAAACCGTTTTTTTAATAAAAAAAACCAGCGTACGATATAATGATAATTATTCATCAATTTGTCTACATTCTCAAATTCTACGTTCAACCTTTATTTGAAATCTTCCATTAATTTCATTTCGTTATAACATTTTCGTTATAATACTTTAAAATAAAAATGCAAAGGCTTATGGAAACCAGGTCTGTTTATTGCGCAATGTAACAGTAATTAATTTTCGTTACAAATGAAAGCGTTTTGAAAAAAAAAAGGCGAATATTAGGGTTTTTAGCAGGGTTGGAAAAAACCCGGGTTTTTTAAAAAAAACCCAGCCCACTGGGTTTTTTTGGGTTTTTTTGGGTTTTTTTAAAAATGGTTTTTTTTGCTTAGAAAATGAAAGACATAATACCTATTTTGCATTCAAACAATCTTTACACATTTAATTTTTTCAAAATAATAATTAAAAACACATGGTAATAGTTATATTTATTTATTGAAAAGAGCTTTTACAAGGAAAATTTAATAAATTGAAGAACTGTAAATAAAATTCTCCTTACATAATTTTACTTTGTTTGATTATTACAATAATTTTCAATTCTTGTCAGCTTTTCAGATGTTTTTGACAGATTTCCAGTTAAACACTTCCTCTGGGATCATCAAGAATAAGCTAAAACAAATATAAATTACACTTAGATAATAGAAATAGAATTTTTTTCAGAATTTAGATGGTTATTCTGAAGTTAAAAACGATTTTTCCTACTACTTACCTACTTATTGATCAGATTCGATATCATCACAGGAACTGCTGTCAGCTGCTGAGCTATTGTGAAATGATTTGTAAATCTTCCCAAGTTTCATTGCCTTATCTGCACCAAGACGATTCCTGATCTTCGACCAGACAAATCCAAAGGTTGAAAACCATCTCTCAATTGAGGCTGAGCTAGCAAGACAGGAGTGTAGAGAAGCTAGAAAGCTGCAGAAATTGGCAGAAACCTCTTTATCCCTGATTTGAGATTTAGTAACTTTTCCTTTCATGATGTTCCACCATTCTGATGGAGAGATAACCTTCAGTGATTTTGAGAACATTTGCTTGGGGAACACCTCCCTGTCCTTCAAGTTAAACTTGTATAGTAAACCCAAGAAATCAGGGTTCCTGTCCTCTAACCATTGTTCTGCAATGTTTTCATTATCATTATCAATGAAGCTTTTGTAATCATCTACATAGCGATGGTCAGTTATATAGGCTTCATCCTTTATCAATGAATACCAGATATGAACTGCGTCAGAGAGATGACAAGAATCACTCTGCATCTTGTCTAAGGCAATCCCCAATTTTTTCATTTCACTAAGAAGACAACTTGCCTCACGTTTGATGGCTATATTCTCAATTATTCTTCCAATATTAGCTGGAAAATCTTCCATCTTCTCTCCATAGATCTCCACGTAGAAGTTATAATTTTTCTGGTATGTCTCAATGCAGGCAACTTGAGAGTTCCAGCGTGTTTCATTTGGCAGCTGAGGGATACATCCACCTTTTTCCTTTAATAAACCATGGGCCATATGCACATTTCTAAAATATTTCTGAACTTCCACAACCTATTTTAGAATTGTTGAAAAAGAATTGCAAATGTCTTTCTGTAGCAAATTCATATAGTGTGCATTACAGCCATATGTTAACATATCAGGATACTCTTGTTTGATCAGCTCTTTCATTTTCTTTATCTTAGCTTCATTGTCAGTGCAGACAGCAAATACAAACTTATTAGAATCATTTTTTATGCTAACTATAGCTTTATTGATGATTTTGAAGCAGTATTCTTCAGCTTTTTTTTCTGATCCTGAGTCAACTATGTTGTACAGATAACTCTTTTTTCCATCATAAAATGAGTGAGCAATTATTGGGTCATTCTGAATACTAGACCATCCATCTTGACAAATTACCAACGTGTCTTTGGTTTCCAGTTCGTTCTTTATCCCAGCTGACAGATCATCATAGACTTCATTTAATAGATCTCCACCAAGTTTCTTTCGGCTTGGTGGGACATACCCAGGACGAAGAAGAGAGCAAAGTTTCTGAAAATTACAATTTTCCACTGAATTAAAAGACATGTTAGAGCTGAAAAAAAACCGGGCAACTTGCATGTCTATGGCATCTTTCTGATCATTTGATGTTCTACCTATAGAGTTATTTAAGTTATTACTTTTAAACCTTTTTGCTGGTGTGGAGCTGGACATAATAGATCCTTCGGAAATTGAAGTATCTAACTCATTTGACAAGAGGCTAATATTGCTCATTGAGCTTCCAGGTCTTGGTTCTTATTCATCAGTGTCCTTCTTCCTCTCTCTACACTTCTCCAAATGAATACGAACTCTTTCAATTTTTCCACTAATCTTCTCTGAACAATGGTCACACTGAACACTATTTTTGTCCCCTTCTATCTCACTGACCTCCTTCCACTCCCATCCTTTCTTCCTTCCACTTCCGAATGGCATTCTTATAAAGATTTTTTTCTGAAATATACACATTGCATCGAAATATGCAAGTTAAATATACTTAATCCTACACAAATAATAATACTGTTTGAATAAAAGCTTCTTGAGTAATTTGTAAGATAGAACACAGGCCTGACTTTGATATGGTTATTGAAAGCCACTGAGATCACTGAAAGTATATTGTAAAAAATGCTAAAACTATTTTTTCAGAAATATTTCAAAAAAACCATGTCTTTTAAAAATTTTGGATTCTTATTAAATACTATATTCTGATCATATCCATATCCTCTTTTCAATAATAATTACCTTTTAATTAGTCATAATTATGTTTAAATGTTTTTTGAAATGAATAAATCACAGAAAAAAACCAAGCAAAGAGAATCCTTTGAATAAAATGTTTTTTTAACTGGGTTTTTTTGGGTGGGTTTTTTAACGCCAACCCTGGTTTTTAGTGGGATTTTTCATAACTTTGACTTCGAGTTAGAGCACTTTCTGTTAATTTTCAGGTCTATGTTTTTATATTTTTCTGAATCAGCATAAAGTTCTCTATCACAATCAATCATAAAAAAAAAAAATAAAAAAATAAAGGAGGGGGGGGGGGGGGCTAAGAAACTGCAGTAGCGCCAAGAATTCTATTCTTTCACTTCTTTGCATAACTTAATTTTTAATTTAAAAACAGGAATTTTATAAGAAAAAAAACTTAATGATGTCTGCTAACGTAAGGTCATTTTAAAAAATTGTTGATTTTTCTTACTACAAATGAAACAATAATGTGAGTATATAATATTTAAGTAGCTATTAAGAAATTCTTTGTAGCACAAGTTGTCAAATTTTAGTACTAAAAAATACACAAAATGCCTTCATAAAATTTCGGTTAAAGTTACGCATGCGTACAGACATGTAAAAGTGACTATTGACATGCCAATATTGGCCAGTGTTGGAATGCCAATATTGGCGCGATATTGGGTATCTTCAACAATATTGGCACATTACTGTGAACCAATATTGCGCCAATATTGTTAGCCAATATTGGCGGAATACTGTAAACCAATATAGCCCCAATATTGGAATGCCAATATTGGTATTATATTGGTTATCTTGGTCAATGTTGGCCAAGATACCCAATATCGCGCCAATATTGTTTGCTACTCGGGAACTTTAAGTGAAATTGGTGAACAGTAATTTGATATATTATTTAACAAAAGTATCATATTATTGAAAGCATATCTATTAAAAAATGATTTACGATCTACTGGAATAACGAATCCTTTATAAAAATGATTTACGATCTACTGGAATAACGAATCCTTTATAAAGTGCAAAAAGTTGAACATCTCAAGGTGAAAGATCTGATGGATTTAGCTCTCAAAATATTTGGTACTACCAGTAGATGAGCTTGAAATAAAACTTATTAATTGTTTTCCATTATCCCAAAAAATCTAATATATTATTTTTTCCCCATTAGATAATCAGTTTTAAAAAATGCAATTAAATTTGATTAAAGACACTTAGAATATTTGTTAGCATACCTGATAAATTGATGACAAATCTGCAACACAATCCCACCACTTTTTAAATTTCCTAAATTTCTTTTTAAAAAAGAATTTTGAAATGGTACACCAGAGGGTTGCTTAGGATTTATACGCAACACACTCCACACATCGACTACAACCTATTGATGCAGGGCTATAAGAGCTATATAAAGGGAAATTGAAAATTGTTTTTGACGATTGGATGCTAAGTAAACCTGATATCATTTTACGTTATCAAAATGTATTTATGTATGTATGTATGTATGTATGTATGTATGTATGTATGTATGTATGTATGTATGTATGTATGTATGTATGTATGTATGTATGTATGTATGTATGTATGTATGTATGTATGTATGTATGTATGTATGTATGTATGTATGTATGTATGTATGTATGTATGTATGTATGTATGTATGTATGTATGTATGTATGTATGTATGTATGTATGTATGTATGTATGTATGTATGTATGTATGTATGTATGTATGTATGTATGTATGTATGTATGTATGTATGTATGTATGTATGTATGTATGTATGTATGTATGTATGTATGTATGTATGTATGTATGTATGTATGTATGTATGTATGTATGTATGTATGTATGTATGTATGTATGTATGTATGTATGTATGTATGTATGTATGTATGTATGTATGTATGTATGTATGTATGTATGTATGTATGTATGTATGTATGTATGTATGTATGTATGTATGTATGTATGTATGTATGTATGTATGTATGTATGTATGTATTCAAATGGAAATCAGCCAGTAGAGCAGCCATCAGAAAAAGTTCTATTGATAATTTACTAATAACAGAATTGTCAACTGAAACCAGTAATTGGACAAAACTTCTTGAGCGCCTTTTGAACGTCATTCTTTTTCTTTCTGAACGTGGGCTTGCTTTATTTGGTTCCAGTCAACACATTTATGACCCTAACAATGGAAACTTTCTCGGAATAATTGAGCTCCTCAGCAAATATGATCCAATTTTATCAGAGCATGTGAAAAAGGTCCATGAATCTCAACTAAACAAAAAGCGCTTACAAGTTTATTATCTGTCCACCCGGATTCAAAATGAATTTATTGAACTCTGTGGATCTTTTGTTAAAACCAAAATTATTGAAGAGATTCAAAACACCAAATATTTTTCAATTGTTGTTGATGCAACACCAGACTGCTCTCACAAGGAGCAAACAACTTTCATTATCCGTTATATAAAAATTGATGGATCTAAATTTTCCATTGAAGAACGGTTTCTCTATTTTGATGATTACTCAAAAAAAAACTGGAAAAGAAATTGCAGCAAGGATTCTTCACGTTCTAACTTTATTGAACATAGATTTTAAACTGTGTACTGGTCAGGCATACGACAATGGTCCAAACATGGCTGGAAAATACAAAGGTGTGCAAGCAGTTTTGCTAGAAGAAAACCCAAACTGTATGTTTGCCAGCTGTGGAAACCACACTTTAAACCTTGTTGGTGTTGACTGTGCTGAATCATGCAAAGAAGCAATTCTTTACTTTGGAATTGTGCAGCAAATGTACAATTTCTTCAGCAGTAGTCCACAAAGGTGGGAAATTCTCAAGCAACATGTACCTGCTTCACTACATGGTATTTCCAAGACCCGATGGTCAGCAAGGATTGAAGCAGTAAAACCAGTTGCCCATCACTTGAATTCACTGAGAACAGCATTAAAAGGGCTGCAATCTCTCAATCTCACAGTATCAGTTCAGTCAGAACTTCAGTCCATTCAAAAGTATTTGTCAAAATTTGAATGCATTGTAATGTCATCTATATGGATGAAGCTCCTCACAATGATTCACCAAACCAATCTTATAATTGAGGCAAGAAATGCAACTCTAGATGTTGAAATGGAAAACACTAAAAATCTCATGGACAGCATTCAACAGATTCGTGAAAAATGGGATGCTGTTCTGAATGAGTCAAAATTAATTGCAATGAATATTGACATTTCACCAGAATTTTCTACCACTCGAAAGTTGAAAACACAATTTGATTCAGAACAGCACTATAAAATCAATGTATTTTATGTAATAATCGGCTCTATTCTAGCAGGTCTTAAACGTCGATTTGAGTCACAACAACAAATTTGTTGTATTTTTGGATTTCTTTGGCACTTCAGCAAGATGAGCAATGAAGAACTACTCAGTGCCACAACAAACTTTCAAAAAAAGTACCACAAGGAAATACTGTCTGATATTTCTGATGAGATAATCTTTCTGAAACAAATTTACTCCACAAACTTTACATCAGATTGCAAACCAAAAGAATTGTTTCAAGAAATATTAGAACTTGGACTGTCTGGTGTTTTTCCTAACATATCAATTGCTTTGCGAATTTTTATCAGTTTGCCTGTCTCAGTGGCTTCAGGAGAAAGGTCTTTCAATGTGTTGAAACAAGTAAAGAACTATCACCGTTCAACCATGGGACAAGAACGCTTGAATGGACTTGCAATGTTGAATATTAACTGTGATATTGCAAGAAAACTCGATTTTTCAACAGTTGTCAGTGCATTTGCAAAAGCAAAAGCAAGAAAAGCATTTTTAAAATAAAAATTATTACTAATTTGCTGTTTTTTTATTTATTATGCAATGGCAGTTATTTTATGGTAAGGGCCTCAAAATTTGTAAATGGCCCGGGCCTCACTCAGTCTCTGAAAGGGCCTGTATGTATGTATGTATGTATGTATGTATGCATGCATGTATGTATGTATGTATGTATGTATGTATGTATGTATGTATGTATGTATGTATGTATGTATGTATGTATGTATGTATGTATGTATGTATGTATGTATGTATGTATGTATGTATGTATGTATGTATGTATGTATGTATGTATGTATGTATGTATGTATGTATGTATGTATGTATGTATGTATGTATGTATGTATGTATGTATGTATGTATGTATGTATGTATGTATGTATGTATGTATGTATGTATGTATGTATGTATGTATGTATGTATGTATGTATGTATGTATGTATGTATGTATGTATGTATGTATGTATGTATGTATGTATGTATGTATGTATGTATGTATGTATGTATGTATGTATGTATGTATGTATGTATGTATGTATGTATGTATGTATGTATGTATGTATGTATGTATGTATGTATGTATGTATGTATGTATGTATGTATGTATGTATGTATGTACAAACAACTCAAGGGTTCCTTCTAGGATTACTTAATACATAAATGCAATAAATGGATATTTTATTTAATAAGAATATTATATACAAAATATCAATTTTTTTATATCATATGTTACTTTATTCATAGATTATTCTTTATAATATTCCAACTCTCAATAATTGAGTAAATTGCTCTTGTCTTGTTATTAAAAACAACTTTAAAAAATATTTAATGGAACTTTTTGATGACATATATTTTGAATGTTGTCAAAAAATGTACGATACATATAAGTTTATATCTTTAAATGTCAATAATTATCCTTTAAAGTTTAGGAATAATCACTTCTAGTTTAAGATATAAATGCATGTAAAAACACCATAAAACTTTGATAATGTATTATTTAATAAATTTTTGAATAAAGAAATATTTAAATCATCTACTATACTTTTTTACATGCATTATATACTGTTATACTTACTGTTGTATATTATGGCTACAGTTATACAGGAATTAAATAATCTTATTACAATGCCACTTTGCCAAAATATTTTATTTCAAAAAGAAACTCAGTTGCCTACCATGCAGTTGTGTTATTAATCTTCTAGCACACAGAATTGGTAGTTAAGAACTTAAATATACTTAAATTGTGTAAGAAAGGCTAATTATTTGAAATTTGAGGTTTCTGCACAAGTAATTAATAAGTAACTATGTTGGCAGCTACCAACAGTTGTAAGTTAGTTAGCAATTATCATTTTAGACCTAATATCTAAGTTTCTTTGGTCTAAAATGACAACTTATACAAATATTTTTTCTTTACTATTAGTAAACAAACTGAATTTGAACAAATTAAAGTTAAAGTTTGTACTTGATTTTACTCAGAATTTTATCATATTTATTCTAAAAAACGAAAAACAGAAAAGTTAACATAGAACATGTTATTGTAAGACTATATTTTAAAAGCAGTGGTCTAGTTGTGACTAAACGGCTCTGGCGTGCCATCTGTGTATATATATCGGACCATTATTGGAGCTCCAGGACTGGGATGCCGTAATAGGACCACATGACAGCTGCCATCTGGCAGACCAGCTCTGGTGAATCTTTTACAGTACAACAATGGTTCATACAGGCTCCAGCGTGCCTTTCATGGAGATTTAATGTCCCGTAATGGGATCGCCAGAACTGGCGTAGGCGGTGTAGTATGAGATTTTTACTCCCACTTTTTTTTCACTCCCCAGTAAAAATCTGCTCTGAAATTTTTACCGCGGAGTTAAAAACTTGTCTGAGGTTTTAACTCTCCTTTTGAGAAATTTTACTCTCAAGTTATTTTTAGCGAAATTACAAATAAACAATACATGCACGCCAGATTTGCTGACATATTTAGTTATTTAAAATATAAAACATATCCTAAAGAAATTTTAAATAAAGGTAATAAAGCCAATTTCAGAAGACAAACAATGCCATTTATAGTTCATAATAATGAGTTATATCATTTAAATAAAGCTGCAAAAGTTTCCTATTACTTCAAAATGTTTTAAACAACTTTGTCATTTTTATCGTGTTACAACTATCGTGTTACAACTTGAACCTAATTACCAGATAAACACGAAAATTTACAACCAGATAAACACTGAAAAAATTTGTAGCTTTTTTTCTTATTATATTTATGGTTTATAGCTTTTTTTAGAGAAAAGTTATTTGGAGATGAACAACAAAATGTAATAAAGCTTGTTCATCAAGTTAACGATGTCTCTGTTGAGCCTAAAGCTTTATCTGGTCATACAGGTATTAATAACACTACCCATCACATTCAAAGTAGATTTTTTTGGTATGCAATGACAAAGGATATTATAACCTATGTTTCTGAATGTCACCAATGTAAAAAGTCGAAAATTAGGAAATTTCAGTCAAAACCATTGCTGAAAAATATTTTAGTTCCAAAAGGCAATATGAAGCAAGTAGGAATTGATTTAACTTAACTACTAGAAGTTAATGGTTACAAATATCTGGTTGTATTAGTCGACTACTTCAGTAAATGGGTTAAAGCAGAAGCACTTACTGATAAAACTGCTAGAAATGTGGCTTTTATTTTTGATATGTCGATATGGTTGTTTTGAAATTCAAATAAATGACCAAGGTCATGAGTTTGTAAATGAAATTTCTAAAGAATTTTACTCAAAAACAGGAACAATTCAAAGAATGACAAGTGTATATCATCCTCAAGCAAATGGATTAGTAGAGCGACAGAATCAAACAATTAAATGTACATTAGTAAAGGTGCTGGATGAAGCTGTTCTTTGCAAATTAAAAAAACTAAATTTTTAATTTGCGAAAAATATATTGTTACTGTTACCCAAAAAAGACTTTTTTAAAATCTTGTTATGCGTTAGTTATGAAGTGATTTGAGCGCCATGTTTTTAATTACAAATTGCTGTAAGTTACAATTTTTATCTGCAGGGCATCTATTTCAAGGTTCGATTTTCAGAGTTTTTCAGGTTTGCGACATAGACACTTGGAATTTTGTAATAAAACTTATCTAACTAGTCCACCGTTATTATCAAGTACTTGTTTTAAATTTCAATGAAAAGCGGTTCAGATCAGGGTTTTTTCAATTTCTAATTAATTATAATTTGTAGTGAATTGCAAATTATAAAACACATGTGATACCAATTTATAAAAAAAAACGGTGCCATGTTTTTGAAAGGTGCATCATGTGCAGAAGCATTTTCGGATTTCCTTTATATAATACCTGCAATGATTTTTTGAGGTAATAATACCTAATTTATTTCGTTCTACACTCGTAAAAAACGCAGTTTTTACAGTGACGACAATATGATTGCAATTGTTACGGAATTAATGTTTTTTATTATTTCTACATTGTGTAATTGAATATATATCTTGTTCAACTCTCAATTTTGGCCAGCGCAAAGTCCAGATCTCAATCCAATTGAACATCACTGGGCTATCTGGATAAAAAATGTGGCACGCGATGTCTAAAAAGAAAAGAAGAGCTAAAGATCATGCTCCAAGAAGCTTAGGCTGATATTGAATCAGATATGACAAAGAAATTAGTTGATTCGATGCCATGTCAACTTGCAGAAGTCATAAAAGCTCAAGGTGGTCCAACTCGATATTAAAAAGTCATAAAAATAATTACACGAAGAAGCGTTAATCTTTAAGCCTAAATCTTTAAAATTTTATTCGGATACTTATTTAATGCTAAAAAATGCATAGTTTAATGTAACTTAATTTTTTATCATTTAAATAATATTATCGATTTTTTTTTTTTTGCATATTGAGTTCATAATGAAATTTTCTTTCAGAATAATCATTTTTTTTTATTTTTATAAAGTTTATTTTTCTGAAATAACCTGACTAAGTTTATTTTCCATAATAAAATGTTTTGTTCGGATACTTATTTCTCTAACTGTATATATATATATATATATATATATAGAGAGAGAGAGAGAGAGAGAGAGAGGAACCTATTGTACTATTGACCACGTTGTACCTTTAGTCACCTCATCCTATTGGCCTACTATTATCATTTCGAAAAAACATGAAGTGCTATTTGAAATATTAGTCTATGACAACTCTTCTAATCATGCTTGGGATAGATTGTGTTGATCCACGAGAAATTGTAACTTTTAGCTCTTAAAAAGTAAATATTTGAGTTTATCTTACTTTGATAATAAGACAGCCATAAAAAGTTGTCTGGTTAACTTATGATACTATCAACAATAATCAATATCTTTTTTTTATGTAAAGGCGAAGATGATAATTTCTTAGCCTAAATGGGGATTGAGATGATAATTGTTAAAGAAACCCATCTCGTGTACCTTTGACCAGCGTAGGACGTTGTACCTTCGACTGATCCATGTTGCTCTTTGATATTTCGCGAACTAAAAGAGGGTAGTTTTATGAAAATTATCATTAATTCATGTACTTATGTATAATTGTATGATGATCAATTTCAGTTATTAAGTTAGTTGACAGCTGTAGCAACTTGATAATCAGGTTGACTATATAGCTTTACTTAATTTCTATACAGCCATAAAGAAGTAAGAGTAGAAAAATGTATAATCAAATCTGTTAGTATGTTTTTGTTTAAAATGTGAAGGAACAAGGTTGGTGCTTTTCTCAATAAGATGTAATGATAAGTTATCTCTACGTAAACCACAGCTAATGTATCTTGGTAACTTAATTTGCATTTAATAAAGAATTGAAAGTTATAAAAATGTTTCAATATGTGACCATTTTTAACCATCAAGTATTTAAAGGTGTGATGCAACAGGATTTTCCACAGTTCATATACCACTAAAAATCATATTTTCAAAAGGCAAAAACAAGTAGGAAGTATGACAAGTGCAGAATGAGGCAACAGCGCAATAATCATTACAGCCATTAATGCTACTAGAAATAACATCCCACCATTACTTGTATTTCTATGTGTTAAATTTAAGGAATACATGCTGAATGGTGCTCCTCCGACCTTTGGTTGAAAAACCAGTTCTTTTATTAATGGCTAATAAATGAAATTCATTTGAACAAGCCAAATTAGGAAAGACAACTATTACAAAAAGGTACGAGGGAAAATCACATACTTTAAATGATACACCTGAAATGAAAGTTATTTTATATTTAAATGAAAATGTCAAAAACACCTCTCCAAGAGAAATAAAACCAATACCAAAACAGATCGTTTTTTAATCTTCAGTCTTACACAAGTTTAAATAAAAAAAGTTATGATAAAATTGATTTTGGAGTAAATGTACTTGATATAGAACTAGAAAAAGCAAACAAGAAAATTGAAATAGTTTCGTGAAATTTGAAGGTCGAAAGAAACTTTTGACATTATGCGCAGAAGTTATAAAAGTTATTGGTTTAGTTTGAAAATTTAAATATCTTAAGAAGTCAGGAGTCAATAAATTTACACAAGATGAAAAATATTTCTGATTTGGATTTGAAGATACCAAAATGAGAATTTTACTACCATTTTTTTGGTCACGGATCATCTAGACATCATTATCTTATGGTCATATTTAAATGAATATGACAGCTAAATATTATGGTTGTAGTTGGATTTTAAGAGGTTTCTGGAGGTTTCTAAACCTATTTAGGGGAGATTCGTGTATCTTATGCTAGATTTTTAGTATGATCACATAACATTACTTCCTATTGGCAACAATATAGTTACTTATAAATATAAAATTCCGTCAAGTAAAAGTATTTTAAAATCAGTGAACCTAGGTGCAATTAGCCAATTTTTAATTGTACGTAGGCCACTAACTAGTATTCCAAATTAAAGAATAATATTTTTGCTCTTAAATCTAAAATGATAAAAGCATTTATTAGAAAATATATTTTCTACAATTCAATCACATTTGAATTTCCGACCTCAAACCTAGCCATTTCATGCAAAGAGCATCCAACTAAAAAAAATGTGAGTGAATCGAAATAAAATTGATAATTGATGTAATTTTCCTTTATTTATTTCAAAAAATATTTAAATAAAACAAAGTCGTAAAGATTATGACCATAGATATACTTTGAGACACTGTCCTAGGCACATGGACAATCAGTTGCCCTTTGTACAAGACTAGATAAAACCTAAGCTGAGAGGGGACTTACGTAATGTTGCATTTAGTAGTTATTGTTAAAAAAAAAAGCTTGAAATACAAAAAAAAAATCTGTTACTTAGTATTGTAAAACTATAAAAGAAACAAAAGTTTATTTCAGACCATCTAAAATTGTTTTTCGGTTATAACCTGCCCCGGCAACGTCCTTTGACACTTAGAATATGATTAAAAAGAAAAAGGAAACTAGTATTACCAATCAGCTGACTGAGTTGCATAACTTAAAACTTGATTTTCTAACAATAAAGTGAGGCGGGCTTAGATAGAAAATGATCTATGGTGCACAAATCTTCCCTAGATTGCAAGAAATTTAGACAACTTTGATTTGCTACAAAATGATTTTATTAGCTTTTATTGATATGAAGTTGGCCAGAGGTTTCTTTATAATACAAAGAAAAGCTATAATATGTTGAATAAGTCCAAACAACCCATGAATTTTTAGTAATAACATAATGGTGAAAGGAACAACATACCTCGGTCAAAGGTACAACGTCCATGTTGTACCATTGACCATTTAACTAATTTTTTAAAATTCTAAAAAATGATACTATTTGGCAAAATAAGAAAAAAGTAAAAAAAGTATAATTTTTGCCCTAAATATGAGAAAATAAGAAAAACTTTGAATGGTTTAACATGATTCAATAGTATAGAAAAAAAAAAAAAAAAAAACGCCATGAAGCAAAAAATGGTCAGATATATATTACATGGAATAGGATTTTGCACTTTAGATACTGTAAAAACTTCTTCAGCTCATCTGGTTGTGTAACCTTTTTCAAAGATGTGCATTCTCTTAATTATTCTTACCTTAACACCAACTGAAAACGTTGGTTTTGTTTTTGGTTTTATTTGGTTGGTTTTGGTTTCGGCTCTAATACTTTAAACTTTACAAATTGGATACAAATTTTTCTACACTATGTCTTGGTCGATTTATCTGCATTTATTAAAGAATTATTTGAAAGTTATGTAAATG
Organism: Hydra viridissima; assembly: GCF_058129835.1. NCBI lineage: Eukaryota > Metazoa > Cnidaria > Hydrozoa > Anthoathecata > Hydridae > Hydra > Hydra viridissima. The sequence goes on from NW_028324321.1 coordinate 641,222, forward strand.
TTTTTATATGTTACCAGTTTTAACCATCAAATATTTTAAGCTGTGATGCAACAGGATTTTTCACAGTTCACATACCACCAAAAATCATAGCTTCAAAAGGCAAAAACAAATACACACTATGTCTTTAATCTTCTTTAAACTAGCTTCAACAAAAGTCATTTTTACCGAAGAATAAAAAATATTATTTTATTCTTTGACTAAATCATCAAAAACGGTTATGTATAAATGAGTTGATTCGGCGCTAAACGTAGGGTTACCAATACTATCCATTTCTTTCAACATTTGTTTATTGCATACATTATTTCGAGTTGATATGTCTTTATTCAAAATGTAACACAGATCATGATGATATCCAGCATTATCAACTCTATTTATAGGTTTGCTCCATTCTTTTAACGTAAGATCCTCATTTAATCTTTTTTTTAGTTTTGAATCAGGTTCAGCAATGTTATGACTTGGTAAGTGCATCACAAACAGTAGCTTGTTAATGATAGAGTTTAATATTGACCCACCTTCATCCTTTATAGTGCTTCGCTCCGTAGCTACTTTGGAACTCTCTGAAAAATAAACTTTAATAAATCAAGTTTATATAGATAGATTTTGATCTTTCTCTTTTCAAGTTACGACCATTTTTGGAAATGTTTAACACTTCACCATCAGATCAATAACTTTTATACATTTCACAATACATTTTCATATTCAATATATAATTTTTTATACGCTTAATTCCGAAGGAGCAGCAGAATAGAGCGCTAAACATTTTAACTTTCATAATGTATTTCATTCATAACTACACGTTTATTACCGTTAAAGGTCAAAATCAATTTATGTACTTCTTCAGTATATTCTTCAAATTTTTCGACTTCGAATCACATTCATAGATCTAATTATATTTTTCTTCATTAACAAGCAGTTTTCATAGTCTTCAAATGTAACACTATTTTTAACAACTGACTTTTTACAAATTTAAATTACTTGTCTACTCTTGCATCCGACAATTGGATTGAATATTTTTTAGATTTGAATTGATCTTTGATCAAGTTTGAACATGCTATTAACCTTTTTACTTCATCCACTTGGTTGATTTGACTTACACTCACTCGCATCAAATCTAGCTTAAATATCTGAAACAATAACTTCGTAAAAGCCATCAGCTTCTATTTCGTAAATTTAACTGTCCATATCTGTGTATAATAGTTCTACTTTCTCTGCAAATTTGTTTTTCATGTAACCATAATGAAAGTCAATTATTATGTTCTTGCTTTAATTAAGAATGCATAAATTAAAGAGTACTGGTTTATTAAACACTAACTTTGTCTTTTTAAGATGTATAACGAGATTCTTATTAGTTATAAACATAGCAGCCAAGAGAAATTTCGGGCCCCGAGGAAGTTTTCTTAAGGGGCCCTTATTATGATCAATTACATACAGGACCAAAAGAAGCGTGCTCTGGTCATTGAACATGAAAAATAAAAGTTAATTAAATCTTTTTAAAAGTAAAAACTATTTAAATATTTAAAAAATTACTTTAAAAAATTGTTTGAACACACGCGGGGCTCCGGGAATCCCCCCCGTCCACTCTATAAAAGATTTATTATTGTCGTATAGCACAATCCGCAGAGCAAGACGATCTGTGGTTCGTGGTTCCAACCAGGAAGAGTGCACGGCGGTCAGAAATATTAACACGATCAAGAGACGATACAACATTATTTGTTAGAACTTTCATCTTCTTTTTCGTTAAACCACTTGTGCTTAGTGTGCTGGAAGCGGAAGGAGTCTGATATTTATCATCATAAGAGGAACTTGAGCTACTTTCACTCACAATGTCAACTGCTGATGAAGAAGAAATGAGTTCTGTTTTTTCCATCAGTTCCGCTTTACTGCTTTGACGCCTCAATTCCATTTTAGTTTCTCTGACTCGTTTTCGTGCCTCCCTAGCTGTTAAATTCCGATCAATTCCTGCCATGCTACAACTTAATGGATGTTCTTGCTACTGATGTAAAAATGCTTTATCTTCATCGTTTTTCATAATTTCTGATGCATTTTTGGTTGATATATCAAAAAGTTCTTCAAGATCAGCATGGAAAAGTACTTCTTTCATTTGACAGCTGTCCAATTTTGATTGTCGGTGTTTTTTTAGCAACAGATATTCGTCATAAAGTTTCTTTCTGCATTGTCAATTCTTTGAGTTGGAATTCTTCCTCTCTCCCATGTAAAATAAAAGTTAATTAAATCTTTTTAAAAGTAAAAACTACTTAAATATTTAAAATATTACTTTAAAAAATTGTTTGTACACACGCGGGGCTCCGGAAATCCTCCCCCCCCGTCCACTCTATAAAAGATTTATTATTGTCGTATAGCACAATCCGCAGAGAAAGGCGATCTGTGGTTCGTGGTTCCAACCACGAAGAGTGCACGGCAGTCAGAAATATTAACACGATCAAGAGACGATATTGCTTCAAGAACTGACAAAAAGTTATGTACTTTTATAGTTCATTGAGGCGTCAAAGCAGTAAAGCGGAACTGATGGAAAAAACAGAACTCATTTCTTCTTCATCAGCAGTTGACATTGTGAGTGAAAGTAGCTCAAGTTCCTCTTATGATGATAAATATCAGACTCCTTCCGCTTCCAGCACACTAAGCACAAGTGGTTTAACGAAAAAGAAGATGAAAGTTCTAACAAATAATGTTGTATCGTCTCTTGATCGTGTTAATATTTCTGACCGCCGTGCACTCTTCCTGGTTGGAACCACGAAGAACTGCTTCAATTGTTGCCCAAATACTTTTTTTCACTTCTTCTTTCTCTTCTACATGATAGAAGAGCAACCTCCGAAGAACATACCCTCTTGAAGAAAGTCTGGCAGTCGACAGAGTTTGTGTAGGTTTACCAACAACCCACACCACAGTAGAAGATCGAGTGGTTGCCATATTATTTCGAGTGGTTGCCATTTATTTCTATTCAAAATATATATATATATATATATATATATATATATATATATATATATATATATAGAATTGTAGAAATTATGTTAATTTTTCCAGTAAGAGTGCTAAATACAGCGTAGAATAAGTAGAGCGAATATATTATTATTATTATTATTATTATTATTATTATTATTATTATATAAACTAAATAATTAGCTTGGTTTATATCACATTACTTAAAGTTTCACGCAATAGCGATCATCAGATGTTATAAACCGTAAAAAAACGTAACGACAAAAAAAACGAAAAAAGTGCTATGGAGTGTCTGCTATGATGGCATTAAAGTTTTTTATTGAAAATTTATTTTCGTGGCGGCACTTTGATGTTAGTTCGCTTCGTTTATTGAGCAAGTCTAGTTTCGAAGTAATAATGTGGTACTTTTCGGTCAAGCACAAATTACAGTAATTACCACCAGGTTTAAATGGCTCTGCCTGATCGAGAATGTTCCACGTAAGGATGGGTTCTAAACCTTTACTTTTTCACTCCCATACAAATTTAGAAAGTTCAGTGGAGTTTGCCTTACTTTCATAATGAAAAGAATTTCTATGCTTATACCATCTGTCTTTAAAGGTTTTTTCAGTGAGCTCAATGTAATAATGCCCCTTTTCTTGCTGCTGAGATTTTACATTGCAAATATAAATAAGATTTTTCTTAAGATATTTTCCATTTAGTGGGTATGCAGCGGTTTGTCGGCAATTGCATGATTGGCTATTATTGTCAGTAGTATTAGAATTCTTTTGTTATGAGCAGTAATATCTTTCTTAATATTTGGGAGGCAGCTGTAACTAACTTTTACGTTGTTCCGGTTAAAATGTTTGTGAAATTTATGTTCTTTAGGAAAGATTTATCAATTAAACCCAAAAATATCTTTGCTACGTTTGTTCTAACGTTCAGTGAAAACGGAGGGTTAAACCAAATAACGTTTCGTTTTCGAAATCCTGCATCACGTTTTGGCGTGTTTTGATTGAAAAAAACTTTTCCTTTAAATCTGCAAGAATTGAGAGCGTTGTTATAAAACGGTGCGGCTCTATCAAAAACCTCTTTATTTGAAGATATATTACTGATGCGGTTAGAAATCATTTTCGGTATCGATTTGATGATATTAGGTGGGTGATTGAGTTGTCGTTGATATACATAGGGTTATCTCCTTGTTTTCTGTAAGGTTGAAAAGTACTGTCAAGGAGATTAAGTGTGGTGTCGAGGAAGTTTAGAATTTTTAAATTAGATTTAATTGTAATAGTAAGGTTCAATTTATCTTTAAAAATGTTGACAAAATTTTTAAAAATTTTTTCAGACTGAGAGCCGCTGATATTATAGAAGCAGCAGAAACCATCATCTCTGTAAATTCCTGTGATATTGAGCCCGTATTCACTGGCAATAGTATATAATATGTATAGGCCTACTAACTTGCACGGTTCGGCTCCGTCAAAACTTCCCATAGTAACGTCGAAACCAGAGTCGCCTGATTTTTTGCTCCACATATTATTTCCTGCGAAAAGTAAAGTTTTCCTAGTATGGTAGATGATATTGATTGATTCATCAGGAATTAAGGTGAACTTCATAGCGTGTATTAAAGAATCTTGAAGTAATTGTTTTGAAATAGAAGGGTAGAACTAGTTAATGTTGTATTGAATAAAAGTACATAACTTTTTGTCTGGTATGAACTTGAACCATTCTATTACTTCTTTTGTATTATGCAATTGGTGTACGGGGGTGGCTTTTCTCACTCTGCTATTAATATCATCTAATAAAACTTTACTAATTTCCCCGAGTTCTGGTTTAGCGGGGTTTATTAAACGACACTGAGGATTGTTGGCAAAATTATCCTTGTGGTCTTTTAGGGTAATAAATGCTGAGTTCATTGCTAGACATTCTATTCTATCGTATATGCCCAAATTTTTCGCAATTTTTTTAGCCTCTATATTAATACTGTTATACTGTATTAAATTAGATATTTTGTATATTTTAGTAATATTTTCCGCATAAATGATTTCTAACCGCATCAGTAATATATCTTCAAATAAAGAGGTTTTTGATGTGTATGTACATACATACATACATACATACATACATACATACATACATACATACATACATACATACATACATACATACATACATACATACATACATACATACATACATACATACATACATACATACATACATACATACATACATACATACATACATACATACATACATACATACATACATACATACATACATACATACATACATACATACATACATACATACATACATACATACATACATACATACATACATACATACATACATACATACATACATACATACATACATACATACATACATACATACATACATACATACATACATACATACATACATACATACATACATACATACATACATACATACATACATACATACATACATACATACAAACATACATACATACATACATATATAATGTTGATTTTTTATTAAACATGAAAGTTTGTTTGTAAACAAAAATTGCAGTATAAAAGGGACAGGAGGACAAGTTAGAAACCAAAGGAGGTCTAAATTTACTCCTGTAAAAGACCTAAAAGTGATGTTTATGGTAGCTCAACTTTTCTATTCATTTTTCAGGAAGAATGCATACATGAATATGCACATTTGATTTACATTTATTAAACAATCTTTTATTTCCCCAACATCTAACTCCCCTTGGCAATCATTCCATATTTGTAATTTTGTGCTTTTGCATTTCTTAATATTCTTTATATCATCTGCAAACATTTCCAATGCTCTTTTTTGTCCACCATTTAGTTTGTGAAGTTCGAGTCTTTAATTAACTTTGTGATCTGTGGTTTAAAAAAAAATTTAATGTTAATTTAACAAACACAGTGTGTTAAAGTAACATTACAGTATAACAGTATTAATAAAGAGGCTAAAAAAATTGCGAAAAACTTGGACATATACGATAGAATAGAATGTCTAGCAATGAACTCAGCATTTATTACCCTAAAAGACAACAAAGATAATTTTGCCAACAATCCTCAGTGTCGTTTAATAAACTTTGATGTATACTTCAGTTCAGTTTTCAGTATAAAGCTTCTAATACGAAGGTTTATCTAGCTCATACATATTTCTATGAATGTTTATCTAGTTCATACATTTTTCTAGTTTTATTAACAAGACAAATAAGTTGCTTTAAAATTTAATTTTTGCATTTTCTTAATAGAATTGCCTTTGAAAATTATTTTGAATTGAAAAAGAAATTTTGAAGTGGCAAATAGGCATTTTTTATTAGCTTAAGAAAATCATTTTCATTACTTACAAGATGTGCGATGTTGTGATGAGGATTTTCTTGATTTTGAGATTGAAATTTTAAACAGGCTAACGATTTGGGTTATGTCATTCGTTTTATTAGTAACTCGACTTTCTCCGTTAAGTTTTTACTGCTTAGGGGAGAACCTTAATGAATGGGACGATTATTGAATGGGACAAACTCAGATTCTTATACAAGCATCGATGTAAGGATACTCAAATTCCTGTAACAAAGAGTGATAGAAACAAGAATTTAATTGATCGACTCATCCATCCTATTGCTCCATGACCGTAACGACAATCGATGTTATTGTGTTTTCGAATGTAAAAAGTAATTTTTAAAAATGTTTTTTTTTTTTCTGATTTTGCAGCAATTAATTGAAGTTATGGAAAATAAAACTCCATCCTTAAATAGATAGCAGTCTCTAGTACTGCAGTGAGTAAAACATTCAAGCTTAATTAATGGTATTTTCGGTGTGATTAATCATTTTTGGATAAAGTGATGCGCATATTGAATTGGACAAAGTACTACCTATTGAATGAATTTAATAAAGTATTGTTTACAGCTCAGCAGAGGGATGCTGCAGTCCCTTACTTTTATCCCCATGGGTAATGGGTATTATTTACACACTTTTATACTGCAATATTTTACTTAAATAAAAATAACTAAATATAATATGAGAAAGTTCTACTATGATTGAAATTTAATTAGAGTTAAAATTTTTAAAGTTAAAAATATTTTTTGTGTGGTCTTTATGTATGTATCTATATATTTAACTAAACTTACAATTAATGAACTAATTTGAAAAATGATTGAATTAAATACGTTTGTTTTGAATTCTTTTATGTTTGTCCCATTCAATGAGACATACTTAATGAATATCATGCTCCAATAAAACTCTCTTTTTTCCAATAGCCAAATGCAAACCCAATTTTTTTGTTTTACTATATCATTGAACAAGAACCGGTGGTTATCAAACATATTTAAATATATATATTAAATAATTTTATCTACGTTTAAAAAGCATTTTGCAAAAACTGTCCCATTCAATGAGGTTTTCCCCTATAATAAAAGTATACTACCTAATACCATTGACTATAATGGTCAACCATGCAGTTTCCGACAAACCACTTTAGGCTCACTAAATGGAAAATGCCTTAAAAAAAGCCCTATTTATATTCGAAATGTAAAAAGTCATCAAGAAGAAAAGGGACAATATTATGTCTGACGTACTGAGAAAACCTTTAAAGATGGATGGTACAAGCACAAAAATTCTTTTCTTAATGAAAGTTAGGCGAACTCCACTGAACTTTCTAAAGTTCAACGAGACGAAAAATGTCCCGGAAAAAAATAACGAGACAAAGGAAAAGATTGTCCCGGAAAAAAAGTTATAAATTAGGACAATAACTTTGTGTCGGAATTTCGAAATATCCGCAGTGAAGAAAATTTATGCAAACCAAGTTTATTTTGCCATCCATAAATGACGCACAATGACTCAAAACAACAAAAAATGCCAATAAACCTCTCACACCTTTTTTGTAAATATAGTGCTCTTTTTTAAATAATATTAAATTACAATGATCATTTATTTAAAAAGTAAAAACAGCTTTTTCATAAAACTTTTATTTTATATTTTTTGATTAAAAGAAGTTAAAAGTTTTAATATTATTTTCAAAGAAATCTAAAAAAGGAGAGATTTTTAATAAAAATGGAGACCTTTTAATCTAAATTAAAGTCTATATTTACTTTTAAGATAATCTTTTAACTTTATATATTTCAAATATATTGAATAACAAAATTGAAATCTGATTTTTTTTGTTCAAATTAGAAGAATTTTCTAAAATAATATAGAATATATATATATATATATATATATATATATATATATATATATATATATATATATATATATATTAGGGTGTCCCGTTTTCAGGGTCACAATTTATTTTTTCTGCTGCGTATATGTGAGAAAATGAGATCTGTAAAGTTTTAGAGCTCTAACTTTATTTTTTTGACTACACAAGCCTCATTAAGTTTTAAAAATCATGATTTTTGGGTGAAAAAAGCCTATTTTTACAGTGCTTGTGTAGTCACAGTTTGAAAGATACAGGCTAATCTTATGTTGAACCATGTTCTAAAAACCCTAGTTAGATAGAAAAAAATTAGGAGCAGTTTGAATAAAACAGTTAATTAGGTTTGAAGTGAGTTCAAAGATACGCAGTTGACACAATTTACCCATTTTTATGCAGTTTGACGCGGTTGACAAAATCAAACAAAATACTGATCTAAAATCCTAAGATCAAAAAAAACACCCTCCTCTATTGTCAGTGTTTGGTTAAAAAGGTCACTGCTTTTTATGAAAAAGCTGGAATTCCAACATCCAGAGTGGACAAAGTACAGAAGAAAATGAGTGAATTACTGATTTCTCTTCAAAAAAGGCAAAACACTAAAGAAAAGAGAATAATTTTAAAAAACAATATTTTGCCTGTTCTTTTTGATGTTATGCCCAGTGATGTGATACAAATATTAGAGAAAGATAACAAAAGATATCAGGTAGACAAGGCAGAAGACATTATTTTCATAAATGATCAAAGAAGTCGCAGGAAAATGTACATTAGGAAGAAAGATAAAAGGTACATTTGTCCTGCTCAAAGATCTCAACAGGCAAAAGCAGGGCCGCCGAGAGCCTTCAAGCCGCCCGGGACAAAACCTTTTTTGGCGCCCTTATAGATTTCGTTTCATATATATACTTAGCATAGAAGCAAAAAAGTACATTATGCCTTTATAGCTACTTTAACTTTACTTCATTTTTTGCTAACTAACCACAGCATAAACTATATATATATATATATATATATATATATATATATATATATAGACCTACATATTTATAGACCTATATATTTCTACTAACTCACCTTCAAATCAGTATTTTGATTAGTAGCTTTGTAAAACCAACGCAATTCTTGGAGCGTTTGTTTATTTTTTTCACATTCTTTTACCCTTTTGGAAGCCAATGCCCTATTTTGGGCACCAGAAAGTTTTTTACGATTCATTATTAACAGTTACTGTAAATAACCGTACGCATCAATAAAGTAATAGCATAGTCAATCACGCAAAATCATCAAAAAATTATAAACTCAATCTCAAAAAGCTAATGTCATAAATCAATATTTCAATAGTTAAATATAAATCTTAAACATGAATTACCATAAATAAGTTGATCGTAAAGAGTTGAAAAATATTTTCTATTACTTTCTAAATTCTGAATAGAATTATTTCTAAATTGTATTCACAGTTTGTTATTGCTAATTATCAACGTTTACGTTTTTTTTACTTTAGTTTGATGAATGCGAAAATCTCAAGGGACATTTTTAATTTAACAGCGTATAGAGTACGAAATCAATGATGAGTTCGTATTTTAAAATTTTTTCGAGGAATTAAAGATAATGATATAACGCGAGTAATATATACATTTCAATTATGGCATTTTAAGATTAAAAAAACTATTTTTATTTCACTTCGGCATCTGGCGCCCCATCGACATCTGCCGCCCGGGACAAACTGTCCCTTTGGCCCCCCCCCTCTCGGCGGCCCTGGGTAAAAGTAAGAATGTCCGGAGCAGATCATGACCAGAGTTATCAATCTGAGCTACAGATTTCATCTTCAAGTGAAACAGAAGTATCTTCAGAGGAAACAGACACCTCTAATTCTACAGACTTGAGTAAAGATGAGATAGATCCACAACAATCTACATCTACTGGCATAGTAGGAGATACTGTCCTTGTTTCGAAGGTTAAACACATAAGCATCAGAGCTCAATCTAATATTTTAAAGCAGGTGGCTGATACAAGTGGACTTTTCAGTAAAGGTATTTCAAAATCCAATATACACAAAATTTGTAGAAATGTCATACAGGAAACAGCGGAGGAAGCCAGGGATGCTTAAAAAGCAAAGGCTGGATCAAACATGATTCTTCATGATGATGGTAAGCTAGTCAAAGAGTATACTATGGAAAGAAACACAAAAGAGAGCGCTTAGCATTGAGTGTAACTTGTGATGGAAAACATTTTTTGCTTGGAGTACCTCCTATCACTGATTCTACTGGAGCTTGTCATACTGAGAAGATTATTGAGATTTTAGAAGAAAACTCACTCAAAGAAGACATTAAAGGTCTAGTATTTGACACCACTACGTCAAATTATGGTTATACATCTATCTTGGAAGATCTGTTATGCATCTTGCTTGCAGACATCATGTCTATGAGTGTCATATTAAGACTGTTGAAAAGCTCTTCAGGACAACCTCAGGTCCAGATAATCAACTCTTCAAGAAACTTTTGGATGAGTTTTCTCTTATTCAGATTGAACAAAATAAACTTTACAAATTCAAATATGGAGTAAATCAACAACTTGACAATGCTGCTAGAGTATCCCTAGTAATCATCGCAAAGTTGTTGGATGAAGATAAAATACCTAGAGGTAATTATTGGAAGCTAGCAGAAATTGTTTAATTCTATTTATCTCCAGAGGTTGATCAACTGACAACTCGACAACCTGCAGCAATTCATCATCAAGGTTTATGGCACAGGCTATATATTTTATGAAGCTGCAAATTCTGTGCCAAATGTCAGATATTGTTTCCACAGCTTCTACAAAAAGAAGAGTTGATGCCATCTCTGAGTTTGTAGCATTTCATTATGCAAAGTGGTTCTTAACCTCGTCTCAGACTGTAATTTCTTCAAGACATGACATAGAAGCAATCTGGGAGATGAAGTCATACATGAAGAGCAGACCTAATGTTGCAGCCGAATTTCTCGATAACATTGCAAACCATACATGGTATTTTCATCCAACTTTGATCCCATTTAGTTTACTGGATACTGGAGTGTCAGATGAGGAAAAGACTGAAATTGCTGAAAGAATCCTGATGATAAATGATTCAAAGGAAAAGGATCCTCTGTCATTTATGTATAAGAAGGTTAATGAATCAGGTTTCATTGAGAAAGAAGAAGAGAGCCCCAGGTTGTCTGAGTTTGTTAATTGAGAATCCATTTTGATATTTAACATTTTAAAAATGGATAGACAGTAACTTGAATGGATGATGATTCCACCTAGTATGTGGAACAGATTGTCTGGCTACACAAAGTTCAAGGATTTTATCTCCAACATTCCTGTAACTAATGATGATACAGAGAGGAATGTTAAGCTTATACAGGGCTTTGTTGATGGAAGCAATGATGAAGAGCTGAGGCAAGATCTTCTCCTAGCAGTGGACTAGAAAAGAAAGGCTGGAAGACCCCTAGGGGTGGTGGAAAGAAAAGAAAATGTTAATATGTTGTAGAATTAATGGTTAAAATATGTCATGTATAATATATAAGTAAAATCAAACATATAATTGGTACTTTTTAACCGATTAAGGATTTTTGTTGGTCTAATTAGGTGTAAAAAGGGTTCGGAGATCGATTTAGACCCATTTCATAATGATTAGATCAGTATTTTGTTTGATTTTGTCGACCGCGTCAAACCGCGTAAAAATGGATAAACTGTGTCAACTGCGTATCTTTGAACTCACTTCAAACCTAATTAACTGTTTTATTCAAACTGCTCCTAATTTTTTTCTATCTAACTAGGGTTTTTAGAACATGTTTCATCATAAGATTAGCCTGTATCTTTCAAACTGTGACTACACAAGCACTGTAAAAATAGGCTTTTTTCACCCAAAAATCATGATTTTTGAAACTTAATGAGGCTTGTGTAGTCACAAAAATAAAGTTAGAGCTCTAAAACTTTACAGATCTCATTTTCTCACATATACGCAGCAGAAAAATGCTAGGAGCAGTGAAAATAAAATGTGACTCTGAAAACGGGACACTCTAATATATATATATATATATATATGTATGTATGTATGTATGTATGTATGTATGTATGTATGTATGTATGTATGTATGTATGTATGTATGTATGTATGTATGTATGTATGTATGTATGTATGTATGTATGTATGTATGTATGTATGTATGTATGTATGTATGTATGTATGTATGTATGTATGTATGTATGTATGTATGTATGTATGTATGTATGTATGTATGTATGTATGTATGTATGTATGTATGTATGTATGTATGTATGTATGTATGTATGTATGTATGTATGTATGTATGTATGTATGTATGTATGTATGTATGTATGTATGTATGTATGTATGTATGTATATATGGGCAATTCCACGTAAAAGAGGAAAAAAAAAAAAATTTCACGGAAACCTCATTAAATTTATTTTCCAGCTATTTTAAAATACTTTTAAGAAAAAAATTTATTAAAAAAATCATTTTATCATACTATAACATACTTTTAAAGTTGTAAGGGTTATATGAGCATTTTTTGACGTTTACATATAGTCATGTTGTGAAGCGTTGAAAAAGGATTCAGTGCTGTTTTTTTAAATAACTATTACTTCTAAGTTTGACTAAAAGGCAAAATTAAACATTATGCATAATATTTTTTATAAAAAAGAACTCTAACTAGGTCTATAAGAAGAGCATATTAATGAAAACAAGACGTTACGACCGTCACAAAAAAAAGTCGAAAAGTTTTTTCTATGCTTCGTATCAAACTTTTTAAAACTGCAACCATTGTAAAAGTAAAGATACTTATACATACTTTATCATCGTTTCAAAAAAAAAAACATTAAAGTGCTTTAGATCCCCATTTCAAAATGTTACTAAGTACGTTACGACCATCACGATATGCTAGTTTTTCCATCACGGCTTCTTTACTTAAAAAAAAAAAAAAACTTTAAGCGCGAACGATTTAATTCATTTCAAACGATTTACATCATTTAAACCAAGTTATAATATAAATCAGTTTTGTTTATTGTTTTATTTGAAGTTTGTTTATTCATCTTATTACTAAACTTGTTAAAGTTTTTTTTGAAACTATGAGTAACTAATGAAACTATGATAGTAAACTATTGAAAGTTTCTTTGCCCGAAAACGGAGACATGGATACCTTAATCACCTATAGTTGATGGATTAAAGAAGATCATCGCTGTGTACTCAGTCAACATTAAAAAAAACATAAAAGGTATTTTTAAACATTTCCGCGACAGTTTACTAGAGTTTACTGAGCATCATCTCACTAAAAAGCACCAGTCTGAGCAATATTGCAGTCAAAAAGAAAATCTCGAACCAGACCAAATTTTGATACACTTTGATTATTCACAAAACTATACATGCGGTTATCAGGATGCTGTTTAAGCTGCTTTTTGGTCGCAGTCAACTATTACCTTATTTACAGTTGTAATCTATTGTTACCAATTGGATCCAAAATCAGTTGTAATAATATCCGACGATAATGATGAAACAAAACGCGCCACTACTACATAGTTAAGTGAAACATTTGACCTCTATTGCATTGGTTATGTAAAAAGTTATATTATGGAGTGATGGTCCATGCACTCAATTCAAAAATAGGTAGATGGCCAAATTCATACAACATTACTCAGTGATATATCATTTTCAAAGTATAGAATAGAGCTTTTTTGCTACCTCTCACGGTAAAGGAGTAGTTGATGGAGTAGGAGGGTCATTAAAGTGATTTGTTTGGAACAGCGTAAAATCTCGTGAAGTGGTCGTCTTAAGCGCTAAAGACTTTCTCTTAGCATCAAATGGGTGCAAAACGTATGTTAGATTTTATCAACACAGACGATATTAATCTAAGCTGGGCCTTAATAGCTGATAAAATAGAAGAAGTGAAAGTCGTTACAAATATTACCAAAATGCATTTCTGGCAAGTAAAAAATGGAAAGTTTTTGGTTTCAAAATTCTCTAATATTTTGTGATGGGGCTGCGGAACAATTTTAAAACTTATATATTAGTAAAAAAAATTTACTATTCTAAGATATTTTTTTCCTATATTGGATTCCCGGCTCCTTAAAACATTTGCGAGGCATATGAAAGTACATACTCCTAGATATTGAGTTGTATTAAATAGAGTTAATAAAACAAAAAAACAGGGAGCATAAATAGCAATAAGCCCCAGACAGCCTACGACACTGGGCCAGAATTCCGGCGAATCATCGCAAGCCGTGACGACTAGATTAGTAAAGGGCCAGTACTGGCCCGAGTCTGGCATCCTTCTGAAGAGTAGTCGTACGCCATTGCGATGGCATTTGATATTGGGCCAACACTGGCCCGATTGTGGCGGCTACAGTGTTTTGGCCGAAAGTCGTTTTGCCATAACCGTCATTATTTTGAATATTTTCTGCGTCATCCATGATGATTTTATAGACGCGAAGCCAAATGCTTACAAGATATATTTCGCAAATTTCTTGCTTTTGCTGTTGTTTTTTTATTATGCCAGGGGCGGATCCAGGAATTTGTAACTGTGTGGCCAAATTTGGGATAACCAACTTTACTTTTGGTGTTCCTGTGGGAAGGGCTTGTGAGTAAAAGCTAAGCCCATGGGCGTACTTTTATAACATTTTTTACTTAAAATCATAGGGAGACTTAATTTGTTTTCTTCTCTACTTAACCATCCCAGATTTAATAAGTTGAGAGCGCACTTGAAGTACACTAATTTTCACAAATGTGGGTAAAAACTTCGTTGATAAAGCCTTTCAAATTTTTCCATAAGGACTTTTTCATGGAATATAAAGAACCCTTGTCGGCAGGCCTTAAAGATTATTTATATTATACTTGTAGACTTGCAAAAAATGATATCATTATATCAAGTTCCTAATTATTTATGTAATCCCAGAACACATATTTAAAAATCATTAGAGATAGAATATTTTAATTTTTAGAGGTAAAATATTTCATATATGAGGAGTGGACTTGCAAAACCAGATAAAATTCACTTTTTTAAAAAAACAACTTTTTGCTGTTATTGAAGTCTGTTCACCTAATGTGTTTATTCGATACAATTTTGCTAATGGAATGCTATGCTAAACAGTCGAGTCAAGCTTGGTAAAGTGTTGTTTTGTATTGTTTTTAGTTATCCTATTAATAATAAAGTTATTCAAAATGTTGCCTTGGCTATTTAGTTCATAAATTATACATGTAATACTTGTCTAACTTATTTAACGAAGTGCACCAACGAGAAGGTAAGCCATAGGACTTTGCACTCCATCTGTAAACTGTCATGTTGCCTAAGGTTAGCCCTCCATTTCTGGATTCTTTCCTTTTCTTGATAAGCAGGTTAAGTGAAGTATTAGTAATGTTTTCTAAGGTTAGGCCTCTGTTTTTGGATTTTTTATTTTTCTTGATAGGCAGCTATGCCCAAATTTTTTTAATATCTTTTTATAATTTCTTTTTTCTTTTTTTTTAATTTTTAATATATAAATATATAAGACAAAATATAATACAACAAGTTAAGTAAAAACTAAAAAATTTAAAACTAATATAACCTGAAAACACTTTCAACATCAAGAATGAATAGAAATAATTTGCTTATGAAAAATGATTTTTACTGTTTACAAGTTTAAAACATTGAATAGAAGTTTATGTAAGACACTTAAAACTACTACTTACTCATCAATTCTAAATTTACTCATCATTTGAATATTAACTCTAATTTTCTGTCTCCTTTGGATGCAAAAATTTCAATAACTCTGCTAATATCTGGAACTATTTCCTGATGAATAGACATTAATGCAAGTCCATTCAATCTATTTTCAGACATAGTACTCCTGGTGTAAGTTTTTATTCTCCTAAGAGTAGATATTGACCTTTCACACTCACAAGTTGTGATTGGTATTGTAGCAAGTATATGAAAAGCCTCTAAAATGTTTGGAAAGCCTCTGATATCCATGAACTTTAATGTATCAGAAATAGTAGATGGTAATTCTGTCTTTTCTTTCCAAAATTCCTCCCATAACTCTAATTCGGCATGAATTGATGAGAAATGAGGAAGATCTGATTTATAAAAATTCAAAAACATTAAGAACTTTTCTTTCCATGGGCAAGATCTAAAATATTGCTTTACTAAGTAAGCAGGAATAGCACATAGACCATTATAAACAATCATGCTCTCAACATTTTTTCTAGTTCATTGAGAAGATGATTCACAAGAGGCAATGTAATAGAAACTTTAAAATAACCATATATAGTATCGCATATTTGATTATCTCTGTGTTTCTGAACACCACATGTTCTAGGTTTTTTTTCATCAACCTCAAATGTTTTTGCCAATGCAAGAGCAATTTTATACCATTTGTCATGGTAAGCATCAACATTTCTCTGTATTTCTTTTAAATGTTTAGTCAAATTTTGAATTTCATCTACTTGCTGGGAAATATCAAAAGATTTAGTTTGAAGGGTGATGGAAATTCCATAAAAGTAATCCAGAAGCTGTTTAGTTAAAACCAAAGAAACAATAAAAGAAAAATTTGTCAACAACTTCATAAAAGAAGATGCTTTTGAAGATGTTTCTTTATTAAATTCTTTTAAATTATTGTCTTCCATTTCTTCAAAAGCAGAAAAAACTGCTGAATAATTATCAAAAAACACATCAAGTCCACAAAGCTTTTGCACCCACCGAGTTCGACATGTGTCAATAAGTTTTGCCTGACCAGGAAGAAGGTATTTTTTTAAACAATTACTTCTTTTAGGAGACAAGTTAAAAAAATAAGATATGTCTTTAACTTGCTCAAGCAAATTTTTTACTTGCTGGATTTGGCAACTCTTTCCAACAATTAAACTAAGTTTATGTGAGGCACAGTGGACAAATAATGCCATTGGATTGATTTTTTTTATAAGAGATGAAACACCTTTGTATTCACCTGACATTGAAGCAGCTCCATCATAAGACTGGCCTCTGCAATTTTTTATATCTAAACCGAATTCTTTCAAAGTTTCAAGAATGTTGGTAGCTATATTTAAACCAGTTGTTCCTGTTTTGCATTCTAAAAACCGTAAAAAAACTTCCTTAATACTACTGTTCAAGTCAACATAACGTATGACAATAGAAAGTTGTTCTAACAATGCACAGTCTGAAGCCTCATCTGCTATAATAGAGAAGTACTTACTTTTTTTAATATCATTTATTAGAATCTCTTCAATTGCATTTCCACAACACTCAATCAACTCATTTTGAGAGGTCTTTGAAATATATGTAGAGTTTTTTGGGGCAGAGAGAAGATGCTCCTTTAGAATTAAATCACCTGCATCAACTCTAAAATTTAAAAGCTCAATAAAATTACCCAACCCTGTAATTTTTGAAGGTTCTCCAATTTCTCCTTGATATCTTCTATCATCTCTATGACCTCGTAAAGGCATATCATTTCGACCCAAAAACATTATTGTCTTAACAATTGATGCAAGTTTTTTTTTGTTTTCCTCTATAAGCTGCTTTCTAGAAATATCTAGAGAAATTTCAATAGGCAAAGTGTTATTTTTAGCTCTAGATAAAAGCATATTATAACAATGCATGGACTTGATGTGTAATCCGTCAACAGTTTTCTCATGATCATTGAAAACTTTTAAAGCATTACGCCAGGTATTGAATGGTTCTTTGAACAACTTACGTAATGCATATTTGTTTGGTAAACTTGAACCAAAAAGAGTGCATGGAAGACAATATGCACCATCCTCAATTTTAGAATAACAAAGCCAAGAAAACTCATCTAACCATTTTAACAAAAAATGTCTTTTTCTGCTTTTACCTGTTAAGGGGAAATGGAAGCATTTATCTGGAACCCAGACATTACTAATTAGAGATAACAGCTCATTATCATTTGTTCCTGATTTTAATTTTTCACCCTGTAGATGGTATGAAGAAACATCATAATTTGAATAGGATGCTAGCTGATTTGTATTTAATAAACTAACATCAGCAACCATGTTTTCCTTAAGTGGAACATAAGAGTCAATATTGTTTTTATCACTGCAGTTGATGTCTTTTGAAACAATTACTTCAGTTTTAACTGTTTTATTACAATTAGCCAACTTATCTAAATCTGAAGTGTTCCTGGAAACAGCAGGAAAAGATAATTTACACTGAACTGTTTTTTGTATTTTATTCTCTGTTGCTGAGAAACTTGTCTTTGAAATTTGTTTTCTTTTGATACTAGGCAAAGTTGTATCACTCATTAAAAAAGTTGGTTGTTTGTTTGGAAGATCTTTAATCAGTGTTACAAAATGATTTGGATTAAAACATAAAGCACTTTTATTTTTTGTTTTATCTAAATTGCACCACAAAATATTTATTGGACTATTTAATTTTTGGATACGAGGCTTTATAACAGTGTTAAAAAAGCTATAATACTTTTTAAAACCAATTTCAGGATAGACAGATTCAATAGGTTGCTTTATAACACTAGATAATGCTATTAGGCAAATAAACGATGAAAATGTTTTATCAAAGCAATTTAAATATGCTTCTTTTAAAAGAAGTTCTGAAATCATATTATCATTAATTGTTGAAAAACTATCAGAGCATTTAAATGAAACAGCTATAAAAAACAAATTAGCAAGCTGAGAATATTCTGATCTATGTTGATTAAAATAACTCAAAAAATAACTATACCTTGCGTAAAAGTTTATGTTTTCAAATATCTCAATTGACGTTAGCAATCTTAGAATTTTTGAAGTATGCTTACTGTCATTTAAAATCAAAGAGACTGAGCTGTAAAGACAATTTCCATCTTCAGCAGTTCTGACACAAAAAAACAATATTTAATGAAAAGTAATATTAACAATAAAAAAATTAGTGTAATTTTAGTATACACCATAACTTTTTAATAAACAACCAAATCATTTATATATTATGCAAGTGATTTGGTTATTACTAAACACACTAGTCACATAATTTTAGTGAATTGTTTGTTTAATAACAAGATGTTCCAATAACTAGTTAAATAGCTAAAAAAAAAAAAAAAAAAAAAAAAAAAGTCCATTAAAAATGGACTGAATTCTCAAAGAAAAGAAATAGAAGAAAATAATGCAATGAAGGTCTAAACTGTTCATGTTTCTAACATCCGGAATTTTGGGTCCATTTTGTGATATTATTTGAATTAAAAATAATTAAAAATAGTTCTAAAGAAAAAAAAATACCTTAATGCTGTATAACCAAGATTTCTTTTAACTAAGGGAACAAAATCCATCATTTCTGTATTGAATTGGTAAGAATCAGGTTTTCTTGGGAACATTAAATTTATCTCAGAGAGCTCTTTAATAAGTCGAGTTTTGTAATTTAATACATTAGGCCAATGTTTTGATTCTAGTGCACAAGCAACTAATTCTTCGGTTATATATGGATTCATATTTTATTACATTTAAAAAATCAAATGACAAAAACCAAGTTATCTTTATTTCTGAAGAAGTTGAGAAAAATTTAGATAATCTGACGGTAGCGAATAAAAACCTGTATTTGTTAGCTCGAATTTAACAGCATATTTTTTTAAATCGGACACGTTAAAACCAACTATGTGGCCAAGTTTTATTTTCACGGTTGAAACTTCGATAAAAGATCAATATTTTAATACTTTTTTATAGCATTTATTGATTGAATAAAATATCGGTAACGTATAATAAGAACTGTTGTGGCCATGGCAGGAATCTCTATAGCCAAAATCCGTAAATTACGGCAGACAAATTTCAATTTTTAGAGATATTCCTTTAGCGCAAAAACCCAAAACTAATTTGGCTACCGTTAAATTTAAGCTATTCGGCCAACGAACTTCAATCCGTCGCTAGACAAAAAATTGTTACGCAAGTCTTACAAAATATTTTCAAATTCTTTTCAATAACTTAGTATATCTCTAAAATATTTCCATATTTAATCCCAAAAATTCTAAAAGATCTTTAATAAATATTACATACATTTTCTTATAAATCAGTTGGACTTCAAACTATGTGGCCATTGCCACAATGGCCACCCCTTAGATCCGCGCCTGCATGCTATTATTACAATACGTATTATAATAATACCAAATGTACGTTTGCTATTTTAAAAAAATGTTGCTTTTTTGTGAAAACGTATAGTTATGTTGTAATTAGAATTGCAATTGGTATATCCTAACTCTTGCAGTAGTAAATGATACTGTAAAAAGTTTAGATGTCGTATGATGTAAATAACGTAAATTTCACTTATCATTACAGTAATTTTGTATGCACACATCATTACAGTAATTTTGTATTAAGGTAGCTATGTTTTTATATTAAACAGTTTGAATAACATTCATGCAAGATATTGATTTAACAATAAAACAGAAATGGTTAAAGAAAAGGCTATTTAAAGGTTAGAAGATAAAGTTTTATTCACAACAACTGTAAGATAATGACGTTTTTAAATAAACACCTTTTTTATATTATATATATATATATATATATATATATATATATATATATATATATATATATATATATATATATGATAACAAAACAATAGCATAACAACAACAAAGAAAAAATAATAACAATATATATGTTGTTATTATCTTTATTTTTGTTTATTGTTTTTGCTGTTATTAATTTATCTTTGTTTTTATTATTATATGCTCCTTTATTATTACTTATCATTAAAATAATCTTATTTAATTTAAGTTTTTTTTAAACCCATTTTAAGTGACCTTGGGTGTAATCTATTGTCGTTTACATTATAATCATGAAATGACTTTGTAAATTGTCACTTTTCTCATTTTAGCAATTAAATATAAGAGTGAGCCATCCAAATTAAATGTTTACATATTTTTCTATCTTAACTTCGGGACAATCTATTGTTCCTGTTGCATACATATTTAGAGTTATTTTTAAAAGCTTGCAACAAATATTTAATGAAGATATCTGTTGTGAAATATTTAATCTACAAAACTCATTTGGTGAGATAACTGTTTCCCCCTCATACATATCTACAAAAGACAATTTTCCTGCTATAAGTGAAAAAGTTGTAGATAATAATGATTCAGTTTTTAGAACTGTTGTTTATATATTTTATGATAACAATGTTAATGTTGAAACTGAACTTGGTCATATTTAAATTTTAGTAATGATAATGATGATGAAACATTCTCATCAGATTTGACTACCCTAATAGCTGATTGGGCTGTTCAGTTTAGTGTTAATTTGATTGCTTTGTCATTTTTACTGTGTATTCTCTGTCTTATTCATCCTGATTTGCCTATTTAAAAAACTCAACGCAATTTTATAGTTGCATATCGAGCAGTGGTGATTATTTTTATTTTGGTTCAGCAATTAGTTTAACAAATATTAAATCATGTTTATGATAAAATTGCAAAATTTTCAGCTCCCTATGGGCAGTTGAATATCAATGGTTTGCCTTTGTTTAAAAGTAGCAAAATATCATTTTGGCCAGTTCTGTGTCTTTTGCAAGGTTTTAATTTTAAAAAACCTGTGTGATTCAAGTCTGTTAAGAATCACATCTAGTATCACACTTAGATAAAGTTAAACACATTGCAATTTTAGATGACAGAATTCTCAAGTATTTATTGTTACAAGTTGATGATGGTTTTGTTGTTTCACCCTTTTTTCACTTGTTATAATTTAATTTGTTGAAATCTGTACTAAGTCTTTTTTCTTCTATTATTACTAACAAAATTAATATGCTTATTTCATATATAGTTTTATATGAGGTAGTAATTGAAATATTTAACTTATTTAGGTTAATTTTACTTGTATCTTAAGTAATTTTCTTTCCTAGTAATAACAATTTTATAACAACATTGTCTATATTCATGCATTCAATAGCTGTTGATTGGAGGAATTACATTTGGTAAATGTAATTGGCATAGAAATGATTCCCATAAATGTTCAATAAATTGTTTTTGATTTCGTATTTTATTTGCATTAGATTTTTGAGATGCTTTTGGTATTTTTAGTATATATATGTACACTACAATGTAGTCATGCATTTAAGTAAAAGGTTGTAATTTACAACTTTTAAGGTTGTAATTTATTGATAATTGTATTATATTCATTAAATTATTTTGTCAATGGTCACTCCTCATTTTTGGAATGCACTATAACTATATGTGTATATATATGTATGTATATGCAATAAAGTGCACATTAACCTATATTTAAAATAAACAGTTTCATTAAATATTTTTTTTAATTTTAGTTTTCAGGGTCTTCATTGACATTCAATCGATGTTCATCTGTTAGACGGATTCATGCCAAAGTGAGTGAAGGAACACTTCATTGCACTGGTTAGTAGTAATATGCTTAGAATTAATACTTTCAGTTATTTTAAGTAATATTTGTAAATGTTTATTTTTATTTAACTAGAATTTTAAGAATGAAATTTCTAAGAGATCCTGATTTTTACAGCTGTTAAAAAAGAGCTGGTTATTTCAGTAGAAAACTTGAAGAAAGAAAAGATTTTATTGGGTAAGAAGAAATCTTTATTTTTATTTAAAAAATATATATATATACATAATTATATGTGTGTATATATATATATATATATATATATATATATATATATATATATATATATATATATATATATATATATATATATATATATATATACTACTGTGGTCAAAAAGTAAGGTGAATTTTTAATTTAAACTTCCCGCCTTATTCGAATCGTCCAATCTTTTTTATTTTTAAGTTGGTAGGAATGTCATTAACATTTGCGCCAAATTACATGTCAAACTCATATTTATTTTTTTTTTGTTTACGCTTGTTTCTGAAGTACCAAAAGTGCATTCGGCGATTTTCACGATGTCTAATTTTGTTGAGCAAAGAAGTACTATTAAATTTTGTTTGCGGAATGATATTTCTTCTGCTGAAACGTATCGAATGTTGCAAAAGGCCTTCGGTGAAGAGACTATGTCTCAAAAAAATGTTTACAAGTGATACAAAGACTTCAAAGAAGGCCGAGAACGTGTTGATGACTTGGAACGCTCCAGACGACCATCGACTTCGATTGATGATCGCCACATTAACAAAATCAAAGAATTGGAGCTTGCAAATCGTCGGTTAACCATTCGAGACCTTGTTGACATGGTTGGAATATCATTTGGGTCGGTGCAAGCGATTTTGAAGGATCATTTGGGCCTCAGAAGACTCAAATCACGTTTGGTGCCGAAATTTCTCAATTTCTTTGAAAAAGAGCGTTGCGTTAAAACGTGTGAAGCAATGCTTTCTGACTATCAAGATGTCTACAAACAAATTATTACTGGCGATGAGACTTGGGTCTACGCATACGACCCTGAAACAACCGACCAATCGAGTGAATACCGTGAAAAAGGCGAGCCGAGACCGAAGCAACCACGTCAAAGTCGCTCAAAAATCAAGGTCATGTTGACTGTTTTCTTTGATTATTGTGGTGTCGTGCACTACGAATTCCTTCCAACTGGCCAAACTGTCAACAAGGAATATTATTTAAGCGTTATGCGACGTTTGCGTGAAGCTATTCGCAAAAAGAGACCGGAATTATGGGCCAATAACTCTTGGATTTTGCACCACGATAATGCGCCTTCGCACACAGCACTGGTTCTTTGTGAGTTTTTCGCCAAAAACTCTACCCATGTTGCTCCACAACCACCGTATTCGCCCGACTTAGCACCGTGTGACTTCTGACTGCTCCCAAAGCTCAAGAGACCACTCCGGGGAAATCGTTTTGAGTCCATTGAAGAGATCCAACGTGAATCGGCATGCGCATTGAAGGCTATCCCTACCGAGGACTTTTCGGCATGCTTCGAAGACTGGAAAAAACGTTGGCAAAAGTGCATTGGGGCCGGGGGAGATTATTTTGAGGGGGACGATACAGATTTGGAAGAATAAATAAAGATTTTTCATTTTATAAAAAAATTCACCTTACTTTTTGATCACAGTAGTATATATATATATATATATATATATATATATATATATATATATATATATATATATATATATATATATATATATATTTGTATGTGTTAAATTGTTATATTTATAATTTTGTCAAGTTAATGTTTGTATTTAGGTGCTGTAAAACTAAATCATTTAAACTCGGGAGCATCAAGCGAAGAGTTTGAGCGTTGGCTGAAGAGTATTTTCAGCTTTTAGGAGATCGAAATGGTGGACGAAAGGCTTGAGAAGAACGAAAAAACTCGTTGGTTAAATAGCACTATTTCAAACTATCAATAATATCTATTCGATTTAAAATTATTTTTGTCAATTTGAACTGGAATAAATATCAAAAAATATTTACTTTTGTATTTGCTTTTTGTGCGATATCACATTAGAAATGGCTAATAATAGCGCGTAAGTGAATGTATATTGGTTAAAAGTAACGGGTCAGCGCTGGCATACGATCACGGACGAATGCTGGAAAATGATCCTGGGCCAGTGCTGGCTAGCGATGCTGGGCCATTGGCCGTTTTGAGATTGGGCCGTGATCAATTGCCGGCATCGGTCCGCTGTGGCAAGCGGAACTGGGCCAGCATTGCGCCTCTAACGGGTGGCTGTCTGGGGCGTTTGTTGCCTACTCCAAATAAAACGATCCCAGTATTGAAGAAACATCATGGATAACCTTGGTAATGTTATAAAATTCATATTTTGTAACATATTTTAATTGGTTTTTATAATCATTTAGCTTTTACTATGTCATTCATTGCGTTATTTGTTGTTTTTCATTTTTGGCTTTTTCGTTACGGCCGTCACAGTTACGACCGTCACGACAAAAAACTTCAAGCAAAATCTATGAAACTCACCATATAGTAAGTTCAATGTGTAGTTAAAGAACACAGCAAAGGATTTTTTCTTTCACTGAGTAGATGGCTGCATAAAGATTGACAAAGTTTATTTGTTTAGATTTGTCAAAAAGTAAGCGTTACGACCGTCACGCTGCATTAAGTTGATTTTTCAAATAAGTTGAACACTTGAATGATTTAACTTTTGCATACTAAATAATATAATATTATTTAACATTTCTGGAAATTTTCATGTAAATACCATTCTTGGTTAACTTTTAATGGCTAAAAAAGCGTTAAATGTTACGACCGTCACTTGCGTGGAATTGCCCATATATATATATATATATATATATATATATATATATATATATATATATATATATATATATATATATATATATATATATATATATATATATATATATATATATATATATATATATATATATATATATATATATATATATATATATATATATACTTTTTTGTTTTAAATATAAGCTAAAAAAAAAGGTTCCACAGAGTTCCAAGGAGTCACTTTTACTTTTAGAATATAAGGGGATTGCTGCGGTCATCTGCGGTATAGGGAGTTATTAAAGAAATACAAATCTCAATGAATCCATAAAAATCTTGTCTTCCGCCATTATTTCACAGTGGTTTATTATATCAAAATAAATGAAAATGGCGGAAAATAAGGTTTTTATGGACTCATTTACATTTTTATTTCTTGAATTTTAGTTTTTTACTCGTATGACTTGTTTTAACATATCAAATACAGTTTCAAGAAACATATTTTTGTCATATGATGACAAACTTAGGCTACTTAGAAGTTTGTTAAAATGTTTTGTTGTTTTTTTGATAATGATTTATTATTCGAGAAGTACTAGATATCTGAAATAGCTTTACATAACAACTTCAGTATTTCCTGTAATATGCAAGTAACATTATTTACTTAAACATTATTGAAAACGTAATGTGATAATTGTCAAAGAGGTAATAACATAAAATGGTAAACAGCGTAAAGTGAAAAATGATATAAAGTACTCAAAAATGTTTCTGATATATATTAATGATTTTAAAAACAACAGCAACAAAAAGATTAGATCTTATCCCGAATATACGTGAACTAGGAGTGGATAAGTTACGATTATGGAAGAATTTACTTAACGAAGTCAAATAAAACTGAAGATATTAGCAAAGAGAACATAAATAAAGTAAAGGCTAAGTTAGATAGATTTATTTCAAAAGTGAAGAAAAAAACTAAAACAATGTGGTAGAAATTAAAATTCATTTATAGAAAAAGAATACTAATGTCTTCAAGAAAATCTTAAGACCAATAAAAGAAGCCACTTTGGTTCTGGAAAACCCCATAAAAAATGGGTGGTCCTTGGAGAGCAAAGCAAAACAGAAAAAATAAAAGAACAAGGTGTTGAACATCATTGCGCTATTTTTAGTCTCTGCAAGACATATATTTTTAAAAAAATTCAAACCTTTTACAGATCAAAAAAGTTAAAGGCGTTTTGGATAAAACCTTTAATTTAAATATGAGTGTAAAGCAAACTCTTGCATTAGAAGTGAACACTGACCTCAGCGATTAACAATATTAAATGATCAACAACTTAGCCCTTGGATACATATTTATCCCTTTCTTGCACGATATTTTAGTGGAAAATGTTAAATACTATCCTGAAAATATTTTTTTTCCTATGATTTCAGCTGCTACTATTATTTTTGCTGAAGCTGTGTTTATATAGATGGTATAACAATATCCATAGCAGCAGCTGAAATAAATAATGTAACTGTGCCAGAAATTCATTATTTAAATTTCACAGAAAGGATTAGCTAGTTTGTCTCGTAATGTCTCGTTATGTCCCGCTAAAAAAGTGTAAATTCCGGGAAATCGTAAAACTCCTATTTTGTCAGGGACATCTCGTCTCGTCTCGGTGTCGTCTCGTCTCGGTGTCGTCCCGAATTTCGACTGAAAGTTGAAAATTGTCTCGATTTTCATCACTAAACGGGACAAAGTTTTAGGATCGTCTTGTCTCGTCTCGAATAAAAAAATAACGAGACGCAGACGCTAAGTCGAATATTCTCGATCAAGCGGAACCGTTTATACCTGGTAGTAAATGTTGTAGTTTGTGCTTGACGGAAAAGTATTACATGATTACGTCGAAGCTGATCTTGTTCAATAAACGAAGCGAACAAACATCAAAGTGCCGCCATGACACAAAACTTTTAATAAGGAATTAAATGCCGTCATAACAGGCACGCCATAGCTTTTTTTGTTATGTTTTTTACGGTTTATAACATACGATTTATACGGTTAACGCATTATAACATTGATGATCGCTATATTTGTCGCGTGAAACTTTAAGTAGTCTTAAATAAACCTAACTAATTATTTAGTTTGTATTATAAAAAGAAAAACCTATTCACTCTATTTATAACACGCTGTATTTATAACACGCTGTATTTATAACACGCTGTATTTATAACACGCTGTATTTATAACACGCTGTATTTATAACACGCTGTATTTATAACACGCTGTATTTATAACACGCTGTATTGAGCACTCTTACCGGAAATTTCTAAATATACATATATATTGTCAAGCAGAAAACGTTTTACAATTTCATAGACATTTAAAATGACAAACATTGAACCTGAATATAAGACAAGTTAACCGATCATTTTTTATGAATGAATTTGAAAATAAATCATTCAGTTTTCAATGATAGTTAACAAAGCTTTTTTTACTCCTTTCATTTTCATGCGCGTTTTCTTGAAAGAGTTTTTGGTTTTGCGTAATAATTAAAGGGAAAAATTGGTGATGCAGTCTTTTAGATTAACATATTCTCCTACAGTATTTTGAGTTACGGATCAATCGCTTCTTAAGTAAACCAAAAACCGTTTTATCAGTTTACATAAATCGGACACATACGCATGCATACACGCATGTAAACACACATATACATACAAATGCGCACACACACTTTTCTTTCGGTTAGATTGCTGTGCGTTTGCATGAAATCTTTAGTATGTGTTAGTGCATTCATAACTAGATTACCGTGTATATCCTATGCTAGTTTTGATGTAGTACCAAACAAATACCTCAGTGGAAAAATTAACTCAACATACTTTGCAGCCAACATCAATGATTGCGGCACCTACTGCGTTAGAAGTCCTGCCTGTGTGTTTGCTAACTTCAACAGCAATGAAAATACTTGTCAGTTGATGTCATCAAATGCGAGTCTCTCAGTCAGTAAAGAGGATCAACAATGGCAAGTATTAATAACCGATGTTACAAGTGACGTAAATGTGAGTTCATTATGCTTTTACCTCGTTTGGATAAGTAAATTGATAATATGTTAAGCAATAAGAATCAAAGTTTTTTTCACTCAATTTTTTCATTTTTCGCTTCATAACTTTGAAATTTGAAAAGAGAAGTTTCATGCCTGGTGGTTGTTAACTAGGAAGTTTGTTCTTATTACAGGTCCTTTTTTAGTTCAATGGAATAAGTATGAGTCTTGATGATGTGAACATTAAATTTTTTCTTGTCTTTAAAAAACAAAACTCTAAAGCACTTAAAATTTACTTCATAAGCTGTGCAAAGGAAACTAAAAAGAGAAACAGGAGTTTGTTGTTTAGCTTGAGATTTCATATATACAGAATACAACTATATACACCTCATACCAGATTTTTTTTCTGAGTTGCAGCTACTGCCTACAGCTATTTTTAATGAAAAAGAACTGCCAACTAAATATCAAGTTCACATAAACAACTTTAAGAACTTAGAAAAGCCAAAAGAAAAATAGAAGCTCAATTCTCTTTTAGCTGTGTTAAGATATCATTACTATGACTCGTCCAAACATCGTAATGTTAAAAAATAATTGAAGAACTTTATTATAATCAACAAATAACATATAGAACTAATGGGTATTTTTTTTTTTTTTTTAAATTACAAAAATGTGAAGTAAAAATGAAGTTGAACAAAACTTTTAAATTATACTTTTGAAATGTTCAAAAGATGCTTTTTTCCAATTTTTTATTTTCAACTTTTTGTTTCTTAATTCTTTTTTTTTTTCAATTTTTCATTTTCGATTTTTCATTTTCAAATCAGGATAAAATGTGAAGAGTTAAAAAATGTTTATACTGCATTGAAAATTAAAACTCGCGTTGTCCACTTCATCAACAAATTCCGAAAACCTTCTCACCAGGCCCTTGAGGCTGATATTGGATTAAGAGTGAGGGAGTTTTATTTTGTAAATTTTTTTGAGGAAAGGGTGACGTATTAAGTACAGACGCTTTAAACGCAAAAAAGGCTTCTCCTAACAATAGTATGAGAACATTTGAGCAGTTTAGATTTATCCGAATTAATAGAAAGTAACGTTGAAATATTTTTGCGGCAATCAGTTGTCGCAAATTGTCACAAATTAAAAAGAGTGCGCCGTAAACTTAATAGATGCTTGAGCGTATTTTGTTTCTTACCCAATTTAACTTATTTTGTATATCACATTAATAAACCTAAAAAGTTCTTTTTAGATTGGACCAATATGTGAAACAAACACTCTTTGCTCAAAGGGTTATTGTAGAGATATATGTTCAACTAAGATGGGGGAATTCTTTCACAACTACTCTTGCTATGGTATTTTTATTTATGTTACAATTATTAAATTCATTTTTTATGACATTATATTGTATGTATATATATATACATATATATACATATATATATATATATATATATATATATATATATATATATATATATATATATATATATATATATATATATATATATATATATATATATATATATATATATATATATATATTTCTTTATCAGATGCAATGATTATAAAAGAAACCTTTATTAAAATTTAAAAAATTTTAATAAAGGTTTCAAAATAATCCCCAAAATTAGATCTTTTGCCGTGAATTGCTACTAAATTTGCAATCTTGTAATATATCCTGTAATATATCCTGCAATATATCCTTTATGTCCTGTGAAAACATAAAGACGAAACTTTTAGGCATTTTTCGTAAATCTACAAAAAAGGCTACAACTTATTTAACACTTTGAATGAGTGAGTTTGGTGAACAGCTGATTTCATTTAGAAATTTACTGCTTCAGTAGCCGACCAGCAGATCAACAAAACTTGTTCAAATTTTTGTACTGAGATTTTCAACTTTTCATTTCTTTTAATGGCAAACAAGAAAATATAAGATGTTTTTATTGATCCTTTGCTCTGCTCTTGAACGTTTTAAATTTGAATATGAATCCTTGGTTATTTAAGACACTGGCATCTAAGAAAGTTCAAAATCTGATGTAAAAGCAAAGACTGTTGCTAGATCTGGGCAGAAAATGTGCGGATATAGGTATTGCACTTAAAACATCTTTTGAAATCTCTTCAAGGAAAAATGAGGAGCAGAAACAGTTTGTCCCTTCAAGATGTGGATGTTTATCAAAACCATTTTCCAAACTGAAGAGAATTAGTGCACCACCATACACCTTGGATCTCTTGCACCTATTTAAACTGCTTGTTTAGTTAATATGTAGTTTAAAAGCCGTTCATTAAAAAGATGAAAAAATGAATTTTGGTCATTTTTCCAGGCCTCATGTGAATAGATAAGTTTTCTATTAAGTTCAAGACTCTTAAGTAATTTTCAACAATTTTATTTTACTTAATTAACTTAATCAATTTTACTTAATTTTAATTACATAGACTTTAAACCCATAAATAGGTTAAACTTAGTAACAAAAAGAGATTTTTGAAATAAACTTTAATCATGGTATAATGTCAAACTATTGTTTATAGGCCTGCCTGTATTGTTCTTTATTTATTTTGATTTTCGATTCAATTTGTCATCAAAAAATTTTAAGATTTTAAGAAAACAAGCAGCTTTTAAATAATTCTAGTTCTCAATAAAATTTTATTTAAAACTTTGTTTGCTATTTTAAAATTTCTTTATTCAATTTTTAGATACTATAAAAATATCCCAGATGGCCATCCCATCCAATTCTGGTTCGTGGGGTACCATGTATCCAAAATACCTCATTGACTCCGATTTATCTACTGTTTGCGATACATGGACGGGTAATACAAATTACAACGATTGGATAAAACTCGATCTTTTGCAGATCGTTCAAATCCAAAAAGTTTTTGTTTACGTAGACACATTGGATTACAGTCACACCTATAGAGTTCGTGGCTGCTTAGTACAAGCAAGCTACAATGACAAAGACTACGAAACTTTCGCAACCTTGAAAGGGATTTCCGAAGAGAGATTTTCATGGAACGGTAGCTTACGGTTCTTCAGAATAATTCAAAGCGTCAAATACGGATTAAGCTTTAGAGAGATTGTCATCTGGGCATAGTTCAAATCCACCATTGACGTTGTCTCAAATAACTTTATTTATTAAAAAGTTTTAGAGAGATTGTTATATTGTTATCTGGGCATAAAAAATGCATCACCAATTTCAAAACTTTTAACACTTAAAAATGTTATTCTCCCTTTATCAGCGTATATTCGGTAAACGTCGAAAGTTAAAAGAAAAAATGTATTATTTGAGAGAGTTAGTTGTTACTGATCCAGTAAAAAAATTCCTTCTTGATCTGTTGGTAATTAAAACAATGAACTTTTCAAATGTTTTGTTCCAAATTTCAAATTTCAAATTTCAAATTGTTTTTTTATTTTATTATTCAAGATGCATCAAATGGTTAAACCCTGAAGAAGTATGGAGTTGGGATTTTCTACAGATCTGAATCGTTGCAAAGTCTTTGCACCTATAGGGGAGCCTGAGTTCACATATGGTGCTGGGTGTGAAAATGTTATAGTTTTGGCAACATGTTTTGCATCTGAGTCTTAAATCCTTTAAGAGTGTTCAGTAGAAATGATTTTCATTTTTGGAAAACGTTCTATTGTAAACCATAAACAAAATTAATGCTAACAGTTGGATGACTGCGGAAGTATTCTTGACGTAGTAAGGGAGTTTTGAAGCCAGGTTAATGATTGACCCTTTTAGAAAGCATAACTCACTCATTCGATGTTTGTTGTAATGGACCACCAAAAAGGAACACTTTGCTCGCTGAATGCTGGAATATCTTTGAACTGAGAAACAATTTCAAAGGAACTTTTTTGTTGATTTTCTTTGTTGTATATTTGACCATGGAATCACACCAGATGATACAATTTCTTGATTTAGATCAACTGGAAAATTACTAATTGACAGACAAGTTATCTAAAAGAACCTTTTGATCCACACCTCAAAATATTGAAAACTGGGAATGCAAATCTAAAGAAAACATTGAAACTATTGCAATACTATAAGTGATCCCTTGCTCATGTCTGCACATAGATTTACCAACTTTAAATTTAAATTTGACCAGCAAATTTTATCATTACTAAGGTCAAACCAATTAAACGCGACAAATCGCAAAACTGAACAATGTTTTATAATAATGAATGGTGTTAATATTTTAATGTCTGAGTGATAATTTAAAGAACAAAGACCTAAAACCACAAGCAAAGGCTGCTAAAGGGAGGAAACATGAAGCATGAACACTTCAAATTTACAAAAAAAGAAACCAATGAAGGGATGGAACATTTGAAACCACTGTAAAAGTAACAACTGAAAAGACATATCTTTTTAGTTAAAAGAAACTTAACAATAAATGCTACAAAAATACTGAAAAAATGTTGAAACTAATAACATCGAGTATATCTACATAGAACTTTTCGTTTTTAATTTGAACTGAAAATAAGAAAAAAATGTATATGATAAATAAATAATCTTTAATTTTTGTAAGTATAGAAATAGCCTCTGAGTAGCAGAAGAAGCAGGGAGTTGGCTCACCCTCATTTTTAATTATCATTAACATGTTTAAATAGTGGTCAAATTTTTTGAATCATCTTTACAAGGCGGGAGAGGGCTTAACCCAATTTAATCAATTTTTCAACCATAAACACATAGTTAAAAAATGACTTGAAAAAGTCGCAATATACATTAGCACATTTCAACCATATAATCAACCATCAACACATAGTCAAATTTCATCCATTTTTTTTAGTTGCAACAGAACTTATTAACATTTTTGTTGCAACCATTAAGCAACCATCAACACATGGTAAAGTTTCACAATGTAGGTCCAAAGTAAGGTACTGATCGTTAGATTTGAAAAAAATCATTTAAAAAAGTTTCTGTTACATAATAAAATGGAAAAAAAAAATGCCCTAGATACAAGAAGATTAAAAAATTTGAACAACTTATGATACATGAAAAATAAATGAGGACTTGTATTGCTATGTAGGAAAAATGGAACACCAAAAGACAATTATACGTGCGAGCATGGGACAATAACACTATTTAGAGATTGTCTGATTGATGGTAAACCTGCAAAAATTAAGATGGGTATGTGAAGCATTTGGTGGAGTTAGTATATGTAAGCATGGACACCGAGGGGTGGACGGGGAAGATTCCCAGGGTCCCGTGTGTGTACAAATAATTTTTTAAAATAATTTTCAAAAGATTTAAACAGATTTGATTTTTAAAAGATTTAATTACTTTGATTTTTAATTTTCAATGACTAGAGCACGCTTCTATTGGTCCTGGGAATATGATTGATCATAATGAGGGCCCCTTAAGAAAACTTCCCCAGGGCCCGAAATTTCTCTTTGTGGCTAAGAATGTAAGCATGATAGAATAAGATGGAGCTGTTATAGCTGTTTTAAATCCAAAGGATACATGTGTTATATTATTGTTATATTAACTATAGTAAATAATGTACCATGACTTTAGGGTTTAAATAATTCTTTTGCACATTCTTAAAATCTAATGGATAGATCCATAAGTAAATTATTATTAAGGTAAAATGCTACAGTTACAGTCTCTAAAATAGTTTTTGCATGAAGCCTTTGAAATTATTTTCATCGAAATGTCACCGCTAAAATTTACTGATGAATTTGACACTTTGATATAGTTTTCAAATATATTATAAACATAATCTTTAAATTGGAATATAAAATCTTTATGTTGTCATTCAAATGGATCGACAAGGTTTTCCCATAGAGCAAATAGCGAAGAATGAAGATTCATGTATGATAAAATTTCTTTTTTGAACAAATTTCATTTTTCTGTGTCCAGTTTTCTGTGTACCAGAAGCTGGATTTAGATTTATCGAGGAAAAAAATCTTTGAGAACTATTTCCATTGAATATTAAGTAGTATTTTTTATTATCCTTATTTGTTGACAAAGTTGGTAAATTTGTGGTATTGGATTGGGTAGCATTCAAACCACTAAGAACTCTATCAAAAAGCGTGGAAATTTTTCTAGCAATAGTATCACCCTTTTCCGGCCAACAGGAGTCAAATGCACTCTTCCTGCGATGCATTGTAACATTTTCATGTTGTGTAAATATTTTGAAAAAATTAGAACTCTGCAGCAACATTATAGTTTAAATTTTTTAGTATATGTGAAGTTTTCCACAAAGCTGTATACTAGAGTTAAAATGGTTCTTTATTTTTAGTGACGTAGTCGGCCAACATGGTTCCATCGTATCCCGTACGTGTCCCATACATATCCTGGCATATAAGATACTTTTTACTTATCTATTTTCCTTGTTCTGTGTACTGCGTAAATATTGCGTAATTATTACTACATGCGTGGTATTTACATTTCTGTTACAAAAAAGTGAGAGTTACTAAATCTTTTGGCGTTTTTAATGGTGAGATTTTTGTTTGTACTTTAGATTATAGTTTAGAAGCAACCGGAATAATACCTGTGATTAGTGATTGACCGAAACCGAAATTTGAGCCGAGACCGAAAGTACCGAAATTTCGGTTCAGTAAAGCCGTAGCCGAAACCGAAACAGCCGAAATTTGTAAAAAAATATTAAAAATCCCTGAACCTTTTGTGATCACCGAGTTAAAGCAAAAAAAACTATTTTACGTATATCTAAGCAATCACCTTGTAACATAATTTGATAAAAACTATGATATGTCAAAAAAAAAAGTAGAATATGTCAAGACATTTTAATAATTAAAGTTAACAATTGAAATATTTTCTCTACAGAATAAAATTTTTTCCATGTTTTCTGGCAAAAGTCTGTTTCTTTCATTTGAAAGAATGTCTCCAGCAGTTGAAAACAACCTTTCAACTTTGGTAGATGTTGGTGGAGGTGTAAGGAATCTCTTTGCCATTTTTGCCAAACCAAACTTTGCTTTTAATGTTGTTTTTTCTTCATTCTCTCTCCAAAACTCTAAACAGCATGAAGATGTTGGGCTTTCTAAGTTTAAAACTTCTTTTGCTAATTTGGAAGTTGGATTTTTGGACCTTGTATTTTGTGACTGTGCAATTATATTTTGCATCATTGAAGAAAACCCAGTGTTCTCAATAGACTTAGTTTTCATCACAGGAGTAGTTTCATTTTGGCTCAAAATGGAACTGTCTAATTCCAAAAGAACTTGTTTTTTTGCAGCTTGAAAGGCTTCTTGGGATCTAAAGAAGTGGTGCTTGAATCTGGGATCAAGAAGTGTTGCTATTGCAAAATGATCAATGGTTTCTAATGACTGCTGATTTCAAGTACAGAATTCTTTCAAGCATGTAATATGTTGAATTCCAGCGTGTTGGGACATCATTTTTGAGTCCGAGCCTGTCAAAATTGTTCATTTGAACCTCTTGTTGTTTGTAAAGCTTAGCAAAGAAGGAATTTGAAAAAGAAGCATGAGTGCAAAGCTTTCGACATTTTTCTATCAAGTTTACAGCACTCTGAAGTGAAAAAAGTTCTTTTTTAATCACTAGTTGAAGTGAATGGTTTAGACACCCAGCAGACTTGTAAACACACTGTGGTTCTTTGAAAGCTGCTTTTATATTTGCAGCATTGTCTCTTAAGCAGACTGTGATCTTTTCCTTTAGCTCCCACTCTTTCACAACATTCTCAAGTCTTTGAAAAATGTTTGAAGCAGTATTTTTTTCATCAAACTTGAAACATGACAGGCAGAATTTGATCCGCTCCCATTTGTCTGAAATGAAGTGTGCCATCATGCCCAAGTACTCATGATGAAAGGATGACCAAGCGTCCATAGAGATGGAGATAGTTTCAGCATTTTTTTCGTTAAGCATAACTTTCGTTGCGAGCTTAATCTTTTCATAGGCTGGATTGAGCATGCTTCGGTAGTATTTCTCACTTCCGATGTCAAAGTGTGGTGTAAAAACTGCATGATGGCGTAAAAACCCCGGATTATTCACAATTGACCAAGGCTGTAAGTAGAGGATAATCATTTCAAATATAGATCTATGAAACTTAAGACCTTCTTCGGAATTTGAATCAATTTTTGAGATATTGTCAACCCTGCCAGGCATTGTAAATTGCAAGATTTCAGTCCTCTGGCATTTTGATCTGGTGTCAAATAAAGGTATTGTTCTTTTTTTAGTTGTAAGAGGCTCAAGCTGATCTGAAGTTGGTATTTTTTCAGGATTGTCGGTAGTTGTGAGTATTGCTTTTTCAGTTTGGAGATTTTTTAGAGTAAGCTGTGTGTGCCGACTTCTTAAATGTGATGAAAGTCCGCTAAGTAATTGAAGTTTTGGATTGTGGGATCCACGAGATATTTTCAAATTGCAGATATTGCAAGTTGCGTATTTGGAATCACTGACTGTTACGGTAAAATGATTCCACAAATAGCTTTTCTTTCGATTATTTTCCATTGTAAAATTTAGCACTGAGAAACTTTGATTAAATTATTGATTTTGGTTACTTAACTTAAATGTTAACTTATTTAAAGAATGATTTGAGAATAGTAACTTGAATCAATTATGTAACATGACTTCAATTAAAATTTCTACAATTGTTATAATTAAAAATTGATTAATAACAAAAGATTAAAATTAGGAAATCGTTATGATCCCACTCTAATTTTAAAAAAAGTTATCTAGACTTTAAAAAAAATCTTATAAAAGTTTCGGTTCATTTCGGTTGTGGTTTGAACCGAAATTTCGGCCGAAACAGGAAAAGTAAAAAATTGTTGAAGCAGAAATTCCGGTTTCGGCATCGGCCGAAACTTCGGCCGAAGCCGAAAGTTTCCGTTCACTACCTGTGATAACTACTCTACAGATTTTGATATGGCACGGTCACTGCTATCTAATGTTTTCACATTTGTCGGCACGATTCGCAAGAACAAAGCGTCCAATCAAAATATTTTTTCGTAATTTCCGCTAATTTCAGCGTAAAAACCCAATTAAAATTTAGGCGATCTTTGTGTAGCGGAAATCGTAAATCCGATAATTTGAGCTAGCTTTTTTTTAACAGTTTCTTGTTTTGAAAACAAAAACAGAAATCAAACTCAATTTCTAACATTTCTCATTGACAAAATTAGAATAATAAGTTCCACATTTCATTTTTCACTGTCCACCTCGACAACAGATAATCAACAGTGGGTAAGAAATTTAAAATATGAATTTGGGCACGAATAAATTTCTTACTTTTTTCAGACCAAACTCTATTTTCATATGAATTTCTCCACAAATATCAAACACCAAGGTTATCATTAAATATTATTTGCAAAAAAAGAGACTATTAAGGTTAGTGTCACTAATAATGAAAGAAACTGCTTTGTCAATTACAAATACTTTTATCTAGATTTCTTTATATTACAGTAGAACACAGTGAATTTGAATATAAAAACTCAGAATTTAATTCTAGAATAGTTATACTATATTCTATAGAACTATTTGAGTCTAATGTCAAAAACAATTTCATCCAGTGGTGTTAGCTTTTGATTCCCCATACTACTTTTGTTAGAATCTGTCACCTTCTTTGTAGTCATTTGTTTGGTGTTGTCACTACATTAAAATTACTATTTAATTGTAGCTGTGTGCCTGTCTTTGTTATGCCTTAGAAAATTTTTTTTTTTAATCAGAAGTTCTATGACATATAATTATTGCCTTTGTGGTATGTCTTTAACATAGGAAAATTACAGTGAAAAAATTACTTTTAACTATTTAATGGTTTTAATCTTTTAATAAAACATTGATTAGCTGGCCTTGTAAATTGATAAAGAACGTCTTAAAACTCCTAAAACATATGAACGTTGGACTGTGGTAATTTCACAGAAAGATTCGTAATTGGAAATAAGTATAATGTGTATTTAAGATAAGGATATTGGGTTTACTTACATTTCTTTTTTGAAATTTGTTTTTCTTGTGGCATTTAGTTGAAAATTTGCACAACTGTCCATAATATAAACAAAACAAAATGCAAAAAAACAATGGATTAACTAGATAATATCTTTTTGTTTTTTTTATGAATCCGCTAATATTCTCGTTGGAAAGTTTTTACGATACGAAAAAAAATGTTTATAGTAGAGGCAATTTGGGATTATTGGGTTTACACCTATTTTGTCGAATCCGAAGAAATTCATCGGGTTTACGATTTTTTTAATTCCGATTGCAATGAGTTTTATAGTAGTGACCCCAGTACGTTAATTTTGTGGAAAAACTAGTGACGGAACGTTACATTTTCTGATTCTACTGTCATTGTTATTGTAAATTTGCAACTACGTTTAGAAACTCTGACTATAAAAAAGAAAAAAGTATTATTACGTCAACGAACAGTAACGTGAGTTAGCTGAAGAAAAAGATATTCCAGGATTAGTTTTGAGATGTCACCATGGAGACCAAAACATTAAGCACAAAAACAACTTTTGGGTATAGAAAAAAATACTGGATACATGTCTAAAAAAAACCTTTTTGAAAAGTGTGCTTTATATAATACCAATATTTAAAATAGAAACCAACGAGTTTTTCATAATTAAGATGAATGTTGAATGCATGTGAAAAGTTACAAAATACTCTAAAATCCTGAATCTGAAAAATGATTTTAAGTGAACATTATACACACATCATCATCAAACAAGAAACAAGGAACTACTAGAAAAAGAGAGTTCTGGCTCATTTTGCTTTTCGCTCCCCGTTTTGATTTTTTTGGTGATTTATGGGTGTGAAAATGTTTTGGTGCCCGTTTTGATTTTTTTGGTGAGGGGTGTGAAAATGTTTTTGGTGTGTGTAAAAGGTTTTTTCATGAGAAAAGGATCCATGAAAAAATTAATGGGTGTAAAGGTGTTGAAATCGTTCGCGAAAAATTTCTTTTTTTCTTTGTTCATGCTCTTGTTCTTGTTTTTCTTCGAGAATTGATCTGCAAATTTCAATTTCGCGCCGTCCAACTCCTTTGCTCCTTAAGTGTTCAATGGGGTTAAGTGTTTTTATGCTTCTGATTTTTCCGTCGTCATGTCTCAAGATTCTCGTTTTTCCGTTCATTTTATTATGTCAAGAAAAAAAAAAATTTTTTTTGAATGATTTTTGAGAATGGGTCTGAGAAGAAATTAAGACAAGATGGGCACATATTTTCTGTCTCTTTTGAAGTATAATCCATCTTTGATTGAGCTTCCTGTGACCCAGGGTGTTAAAAACAGTCCGTCTCCTTTGTATGTGGCAATTTTCATTCCTCTTCCATTGCTTTTGAGGTAACCAATACCATTTCCGACAATTTTTTCGATCAAAGTGGGTGCAAGAGCTCCCAATAAAGGTAAAAGAAAAGGAAGAAACCCTCCTTCTGATTTTATTCCACTTCCCAAAATTTTGTCGATCATATTGGAACCGAGAGAAGAGGCGACACCGCCCAAAGCGGCCTTTCCAAAAACTGGGACGGCTTTGGCTGCAACCCTTCCCAATAAAGGCAAAAGAGCACCAAGAAATCCTCCTTCAACTTTTGCGTTGTGTTCCAATTGAGTTTTGCTCATTTTTATGGTGACTCCAACTCCTCGATTGAGAGCGTCAAATATTTTTTTGTGTTGTCTTTCTGTTAAAAGCAAAATGTCGTTTCCGTGAAGATTTTCATGTGAAATGCGGATGCTCGCGGGTTTTCCTTCAATGACTGATTTTTTTATTTTGTCGATCTGTCCCTGAGACACATTTAATTTGACACGAATGTAATTGCTCATTTTTTAATATCGGAAAAAATTATTTCACTTCTCGAATGTGATAACGGATCGTGATGTCCTCTCCGCGAAAGTCGATTAGATTTCCGTCTTGATCGACAACGCGTGTGATCATCGTGGAAATTTCTGGTACTTTGACAGGGAGGTAGACCAAATGGGTGGGTCTTTCGATGATTTTGAATCCAGGACCCACAGAGGGGTAAAAGGAGTAAATGCAATTGAGTTGTGAGCCATTGATGTATGCTGACCCGATGACGTTGTTGACGATTCTGATCGTGTTGACGTTTGTGATTCTGACAATGTCGTCGGACTCGTATTCGGAATTGGAGTCCAATTGTCTTTTTGTGAAGCCCAAAAGAGAGGCGATGCTGTTCTCGACGTTCAGGTCCATCAAATAATTTACTCCGAGTTTGACGGTTGATTTCAAAGTGTTTGAATTGGATCCAATTTTGATGTTTTCGGGGGAGTAAATGATTTTGTTTGTGGTGACGTAACTTGAGCTCTGAGACGCATAATTTTTGATTGTGTTTGAGACGGTTTTTTGCAAATAATTGTTGATGTCGATGATGTCGTAGCTTCCTTCTGGAATGACGACGTTTTCCCAATGAACACCGTTGGTCATGCTGTACCTGAAAGAATTGTTTTTGCTGGTGATGTTTGGAAAGCTGTTGTACGTCTCAAGACCGAGAAAAGCCATCTCATATTTTTTTTCTTTTTCAAAGACGATTTTGTCCAAAAATTCTGTTTGAATTATGTTGGATGTTCCATCCACATCGATGATGATGCCTGACATTTTTTTTTAATGGGCGAAAAAATTTTTCATATGGCTTCTTTCGGAAAATAAAAATCGTCGAATCCGCTTCGATATTTTCCATTGTGCTTTTTTGACGACAAATCAATCACCGCAAATCCGTGAGGTTCAGACCAGCAATGTCTGCAAAACTTTTTAAACTCATCTTTTTTCATGTCGCTCGAAACGTGGTCTCGATAAATGTGATCAACGTTTTTTGAGTCTTGAGGAAAGAGGCAAATAAAGTTGGTGTTTTCTCTGATCGTTTGTCGTGGGAGCATGAAATAATTTTGAGCGAGGTAGAAGCAGTCGACGTTGGAGTGTCTTCCTCGGATGTAATATTTTTCGCACTTATTTTGTTTGGTCAATTGAAGGTTGTCAAAGATCATCAAATTGTTTTTGGACGAATAAAGATCTTCAGGTTCAGGAACATCGTCAGCCGTTTCGAAAAATTGGCAATTCATGTCCTCGGTTTCGGAAAAATTTTTTGAAAGGTCGTTGATGACACAT
Organism: Hydra viridissima; assembly: GCF_058129835.1. Lineage (NCBI taxonomy): Eukaryota > Metazoa > Cnidaria > Hydrozoa > Anthoathecata > Hydridae > Hydra > Hydra viridissima. Next base: position 682,456 of record NW_028324321.1, read on the forward strand.
TCTGGGTTTAAATTCAATTTTTCCATTTCGTTTTGCACCTTGAACAAATCGAGGATGATCTTTTTTGGCAAATTTTTTTCGAACGAGCTTTTGAGTATTTTGTACTCGGGCTGGAAAAGAGATTTTCCAAAGACCTGCAAGTGGTTATAATCCAGCCATCCAGGCTTGAGCAACAAATTGAGAAGCAGCGTTGTTTTTCCGCAACCGGACTTTCCAACAATGATTCCTCGAATGCTTCTCGGCAAAAGCGGGTTGTTGTCTCTTTTGCTTTTCCCAATATTCCATGACAAATCGGTCACTTCCATTTTTTTTTTGTTTGAAAAAAAAATGTATTGTGTCAAATGCAAAAGGAAAACAGAAACGATCCATTTGAGAAACGAGGTCTCAAAAAACAACAGAAACATGATCAAAGGAACATGTGATTCTTGTGGAACGACCAAATGCCAGTTTGTTTCTTCGACGGCAAAAGGGGGTGACTTGGTCAAATCGATCAACAATTTTTCAAAAAAAATAAAGCTTCCGTGGGCAAAATTTCCAGGAGAGATGCATGTTCCAGGAATGAATTTTGCAGGGCCTGGCACAAACCTGGACAAAAGGCTCACATCCACCGACATGTATCAGGAGTGGAGCAAACCGGTGGACAGAGTGGACAATGCGACATATCATCACGATTTGGCATATAAATATTTGACCGACGTTCAAAGCAGAAATTTGGCGGATCAAATGATGCTTGAAGAAATGAACTCCATTCCAAACCCCACTCAAAAAGAAATAAACGAAAGAAAGCTTATCGCGCCCATCATCAAAGCCAAAGCCAAATTCGGATTGGGTGTCTCTTCAAAAAAAAAAAAATTCCACTGAAATGGACGGATCAGCTTGCAGAGGAGCTTCACAAAGCGGTCATTCGTCATTTTAAAAAAAGAAAAGTGTTTGTGAACGACATCGACGAAATATGGGCTGCTGATTTGGTTGACATGCAATCGTTTTCAAAGTTCAACAATGGTGTCAAATATTTGCTCATGGTGATCGACGTGTTTTCAAAGTATGGATGGATCGTTCCGTTGAAAAGCAAAACCGGACTTGAAGTGGCTGAAGCGTTGAAAAAGATTTTGGTGATAGAAAATGTGTCAAAATGTGGGTGGACAAAGGAAAAGAATTTCACAACAAGCATGTGAGATCGCTGGGTGTTCAATTATATTCCACTGAAAACGAGGAAAAAAGCTGTGTCGTCGAGCGATGGAACAGAACGATGAAAGAGAGAATGTTCAAATATTTTTCAGCCAACAGCACCAACCGATACATTGACGTTTTGGACCAAATGGTGAAAAATTACAACAGCACAAAGCACTCGTCCATCAAAATGACACCAATTGAAGCCAGCGAGGAAAAGAACAAAAATATGGTCTGGATGAACCTGAATGGAAAGATGCCAAAAGTAAGACCAGAGCCGAAATTTTCAATAGGTGATCAAGTGAGGATCACAAAAAAGAAGCCTCATTTTGAAAAAGGATACACGCCGAGATGGACCGAGGAGGTTTTCACAGTGTCCAAAGTTCAGCGAACGGATCCACCCACGTACAAAATCACTGACGCCAACGGTGAAGACATTCAAGGAACTTTTTACGAGCAGGAGATGCAAAAGACTGATCAGAGCATATTCAGGATTGAAAAAATCGTTCGCCGAACAAAAAGCAAATCACTGGTCAAATGGAAAGGATATCCAGACTCGTTCAACTCATGGGTGAGCAATGTTGAATTGATCCGTCTGAAAAAACGAGTTAAAAAAATTTTCTTTTCTTATTAAAATGACGAATTTCGTGACGATTGAGAATTTTGATGAGAGCAAATTGTCGGTTGGAGAGGTTTATTCCGCAACCAAACCCATTCAGTACC
>NW_028324322.1:0-47500 GCF_058129835.1 Hydra viridissima
ATTTTTATTGCAGTGTTACTTCTGGTTCTGTTAATGATATATATTATTTTCCTGTTTCTTATCCTAATTTATGGGCTGATATAGACCAATATTTTCCTGTTGCTGATGGTATATTTTATGTCGATAAAAAGGTGTCTTGTGAGGTGTTGGATGTTCGTGTTGAAAATCAGTTAAAGACTTCTCAGAATACTGTTGTACCGTTGGAGATGTCAAATATTGGTATTAGATTTTTTGATGTGGAGGGTGATCAAATGATTACTGATAATATTTATCCGCTTTTTGATGTTGCTGATTGGAAGAAAATTCAAGATATGAAATTAAAGAGTAATGATAAGAAACCAGCTCCTTTGCCTACGTTGAAGCTTTATGAAGATTCTATATTTTTTGATGATAAAGATGGTAAACCTGTTAATACGCGATTTTCTAATGTTATTAGTACTAAAGATCCTAGGTTTAAAGAAAGAAATAATGTTGCTGAAAAAGTTATTTATTATTCTGAATGGATAAATGACATTGGGTTGCGTAAACCTATAAAGTTGTTGTTCAATGATCCTAATTCTGTTCGCAAATTTAAGTTGGTTAATACTCAGGGTAATTCTTGTGGACAATTTGTTCAATCTGATCAAAGTTTATCTGTTCAGAAAAAGGAGGGTTTTTTTGATGAAAGTTGGAATGTATTGAATACTTACCCTGTTGATTATAGATTTGGTCATATAGAGATGGCTCATCATGGTTTGAAAAACTTGGTTGCTCGTAGTATTATTAGTGTTAATGACAATAGACGTAAGGATGTATTATATCCTGTTGGTTTGCATAGGTGTTATTGGCAAGATACTGGTGAAAAAGAATATGCTGCTGGTAATTTGGATTGTGTTTTTGCTGCTATAACCCCTTATTGTACTGATTCTAAAGAACCATTTGGTAATGAACAGTGTTTTGATACTTTTTTGCAACCTTATTCTGAGTTTGATAGAAGTTCTGTTTTATGGAAAAATAGACAGAATTACGATTGTATTGCTGGTGATACATTTGTTGAAAGTACTTGTAATACCTATTGGAATAATTTGCCTAATGTTATGCCTTTTTCTGGTAATAAAAATTGTAAAATGTTAATGTTTTGTGTTGATCCTGCTTATTCTGAAGGTGAAATTTTGCCTACTACTGTTAGAGGAAGAATTCGATTAACTCATACTGTTCAAGTTTATAAGAGAGAATGGGTTTTTGATAGAATGAAGTTAAATCCCCCTGATCCTAATTATACACGAGCTAAACAGGTGCAATGTAAATTTGGTTCTGATTCTACTTTTATTACTACTACAATGCCTACTCCGTTTGTTAAGGGCAATCCTCAATTGACTTTTTTGAATTGTTATCAAAAGGTTTTTTTACCTTCCTTTTCAACAATGTTTATTGGAGTTGTGAATGACGATGTTGATGAAGAGCCGTTAAATAAACGATTTAAAGTTTAAAATTGTATTTCATTTAAATGTTTTTTAAATACATCATCTGTTTTTACATTGTTTTGTTTTCGTGCTTTTGATAAAATAAAAAGTAATTCGGGATTAAGCTTAGCGTATTCACTTAACTCTTCCTCCTTTATCCAATCAAATAAAGGTTTCCCTAAAAAGAGGATGACGCAGCGATTTTCAAAAGCTTTATACTCATTTGAATGCCATTTGAGTATATCTTCTTTTGTTTCGCTGTTCATGGTTATGATTACGGGATGTGGATCAACTGGCAGAGGATCTTTGTATTTTATATCAGTAGTTAGTGTTGGAGCTCCTTCTAGCAACTGTTTCATTAACTGTACCACCCCAGCATGCTCAAAAACAAATTCATCACATCTGTAGACGATACAGTTAATTAGATTTTGTAGTAAAAATTGCGAAGGGTTTTGAGTCATTGGGCAATTCCAATAACCTATTTCATACGGTTTGAATCCCGCATAAAGTAGGTTAGCGAAAAATGACTTTCCTCCATCAGATGTTCCACATAAGATTAATCCCTTTTTTTTAAAATTTTCATTAAATAAAAAACGTGCTAAAAGTGTTATTAATCTATTTACAGTGATACAATTTTGCTGTGCAATATTGCGCAAAATATAAATGACCGCGCCAAGTCTGCTTTTGTCCGTGCATTCTACTATCCGTGTTAAAATTACATTTGAATCACCGTATTGTAGATAATTTTGTCTAAATATGGTTTTTTTTAATGGATCTAATTCTCCCGAGGACATATTTCGTTCTAGGAGTCTTAGATTATTATCTTCTTTTAATTTTAAGTCATACTGTCTGCTGTTCATAATTTTTTGATTAACTAAATAATCTATGAACTGCTCTCTAGCTTGACTTCTTTTTGACTTTCTTTCAGTGCGTATTATATTTATAGGTAAAGGTGCATCTTTTAAAGTTAAATTATTAATAATTTTATCAAACAATTCTTTCAAAGTATTTAAGCACATTATGGTAGTAATTGCTGCCATTAATGTGCTTAATTTCAACTGAAAACAAGCATGTTTCACAATTCGATCCGTACCTTCTGTTGTTGATGACATTACATCCTCTGCACCCGAATCGTCGTGATCTGAATAGTTTTCTTCTGATGTTAAGGGACTGGCTATCGAAGTTTCGTTCTGCTGCATTGAGAACGGGAACCGCAAGTAGGTAGTGCGTGTGTTTTGCCCCATCGAATTTGCTAGGTTTTCCGTCTCCGTATTCACATTTGATATGGGTCCTTGTTTTGAGTGGAAGATATGTTGTTGTATTTGTTGTGTGGTCGTACCATATTGCTTCGTTCGGGTCCCCTTTGATTGTTGTGTGCAATAAATCAAAGCCTCTTGTAAGTCCTGTGTTAAAAATAAACAATTCCTAAAGACAGGGTTAATATTGTAATTATTATTATTATGTTTATTTTCTTACTGATTTGTCAAGTTCCATATCTTGTGCATCCATTATTTGTTTCAAGGTGTTTGTTGCTTCTGTTTCTTCGTTTATCATTTGTTCTTCCTCTTCTTCTTCGTCCGAAATTTCAATTATGTTTTTTTGTTTCATCGGTGTTTGTTCTATAGCTTTAGCCATTGCTGACGTGCATTGATGGTCATTATCAGGTTCTAAGAGGTTGTCTAACTCACTATCTGTTAGCGGCTTTAATTCTTGTGCTTCTTTTGCATATTTGTTAGCTTCTTTAGGGTCGTCAACTGTATAAGATAGTTGCATTAATATCTCGTAGGCGTCAGCTTGTCCGTGACTGCTGTTCAGCATTTGTTTTAATTCATTTATATGTCGTTGTTTTGCTGCTGATACTTCTTTTGGTAGTTCTTTGGTTAAACTTCTTTTTACTGATTTTGTTTTAGGCATTTTGATATAGTTTCTAGTTACTTGTTACTAGGAGCGTCTATTGCTGAATTATGAGTTATTTTATGAGTTTTACTTTATATACTAACGGATTAATGGATTACGTTAATCTTTTTTCCTATTGGTTGAAAACCGGTTTATACCAGATAATACGAAATATTTACAAATTCTTCCCGCTCCACCCGACCGACCATCCGGGCCGCCGAATTACTATGAGATTCAATTTTCACATGGGGGACGACTTTTATTTTCAAATTCCACCAGGCTTTAATCCCAATGGACCGCAATTTAGTAATAAAAAGGTTAATCCTAATAAATCATTGAAAGTTGCTCCTGGATGGGACAATCAAATATTTGGTGTAAATGAAAAGAATTTTAAAGATCCTAAAACTGCTCGCATTGTTGAAAGTGTTGTTACTGGTTTGACTGGTGCTTTAAATCCTAAGAGTGTTTTAAGTGCTGGTACTTCTGTAAAGAACATTTTTAGTAATGTCAAAATCCCTAGTATTACCGATGGCAGACGTTTATTGAAGGAATTGGTTTTACCTAAAAATGACATGGGTTCATATGAGCGTATTGCTTTGAAAGAACTTGGTAAACGCAGACCTACTAATGTATTGGAAGATATTTTGTATGGTGAATCTGATTGGAGTGGTTCATCTACTAGTTTGAGTTCTTTGAGTTCAAATAGTTCTAGGTTATCTAATTCTAGTATGTCTTCTAATGGTAGTTTTAAATGGAATTATCATTCTGATTATCAACCTGTTCCTACTACTGATTTACCGGATTATTTGCGATTGAAAAGAACTAAATTTGAGCCATTGTTTAAGCCACAGGATATTCCTGTTTTGAAAGCTGGAGATGTTTCTAGAAAGGTTGGTCGGTATGAGTTAATGAAACCTAATATAATTCCAATTGATTATAATTTTTTACCTAATATGGGTACCAAGGTGTATGCTGGGATTGATACTGCTATAAAAGCTTTGGATGATAATTTTTTTTCTTTTAACCCTGCGTTTCTAAATGGTGTTGAGGATAGAAAGAAAGTATCTTCAGAAGTTAAAAAGAAACTTCGTTCATCCAAGCGGAAGAAAAGGGTGGTCTCATCGAGGTTTTCATTCAACTAATGGCGGAGCAACCACCGAATCGGGAGCCATCCGCGTCACCAGATTTCGTTATAGAAAGAGGATTTGATCCTTCTCATGGTTATTATGACGAGTTTACAATTGAGAAAAGTTTATATTTTTATTGCAGTGTTACTTCTGGTTCTGTTAATGATATATATTATTTTCCTGTTTCTTATCCTAATTTATGGGCTGATATAGACCAATATTTTCCTGTTGCTGATGGTATATTTTATGTCGATAAAAAGGTGTCTTGTGAGGTGTTGGATGTTCGTGTTGAAAATCAGTTAAAGACTTCTCAGAATACTGTTGTACCGTTGGAGATGTCAAATATTGGTATTAGATTTTTTGATGTGGAGGGTGATCAAATGATTACTGATAATATTTATCCGCTTTTTGATGTTGCTGATTGGAAGAAAATTCAAGATATGAAATTAAAGAGTAATGATAAGAAACCAGCTCCTTTGCCTACGTTGAAGCTTTATGAAGATTCTATATTTTTTGATGATAAAGATGGTAAACCTGTTAATACGCGATTTTCTAATGTTATTAGTACTAAAGATCCTAGGTTTAAAGAAAGAAATAATGTTGCTGAAAAAGTTATTTATTATTCTGAATGGATAAATGACATTGGGTTGCGTAAACCTATAAAGTTGTTGTTCAATGATCCTAATTCTGTTCGCAAATTTAAGTTGGTTAATACTCAGGGTAATTCTTGTGGACAATTTGTTCAATCTGATCAAAGTTTATCTGTTCAGAAAAAGGAGGGTTTTTTTGATGAAAGTTGGAATGTATTGAATACTTACCCTGTTGATTATAGATTTGGTCATATAGAGATGGCTCATCATGGTTTGAAAAACTTGGTTGCTCGTAGTATTATTAGTGTTAATGACAATAGACGTAAGGATGTATTATATCCTGTTGGTTTGCATAGGTGTTATTGGCAAGATACTGGTGAAAAAGAATATGCTGCTGGTAATTTGGATTGTGTTTTTGCTGCTATAACCCCTTATTGTACTGATTCTAAAGAACCATTTGGTAATGAACAGTGTTTTGATACTTTTTTGCAACCTTATTCTGAGTTTGATAGAAGTTCTGTTTTATGGAAAAATAGACAGAATTACGATTGTATTGCTGGTGATACATTTGTTGAAAGTACTTGTAATACCTATTGGAATAATTTGCCTAATGTTATGCCTTTTTCTGGTAATAAAAATTGTAAAATGTTAATGTTTTGTGTTGATCCTGCTTATTCTGAAGGTGAAATTTTGCCTACTACTGTTAGAGGAAGAATTCGATTAACTCATACTGTTCAAGTTTATAAGAGAGAATGGGTTTTTGATAGAATGAAGTTAAATCCCCCTGATCCTAATTATACACGAGCTAAACAGGTGCAATGTAAATTTGGTTCTGATTCTACTTTTATTACTACTACAATGCCTACTCCGTTTGTTAAGGGCAATCCTCAATTGACTTTTTTGAATTGTTATCAAAAGGTTTTTTTACCTTCCTTTTCAACAATGTTTATTGGAGTTGTGAATGACGATGTTGATGAAGAGCCGTTAAATAAACGATTTAAAGTTTAAAATTGTATTTCATTTAAATGTTTTTTAAATACATCATCTGTTTTTACATTGTTTTGTTTTCGTGCTTTTGATAAAATAAAAAGTAATTCGGGATTAAGCTTAGCGTATTCACTTAACTCTTCCTCCTTTATCCAATCAAATAAAGGTTTCCCTAAAAAGAGGATGACGCAGCGATTTTCAAAAGCTTTATACTCATTTGAATGCCATTTGAGTATATCTTCTTTTGTTTCGCTGTTCATGGTTATGATTACGGGATGTGGATCAACTGGCAGAGGATCTTTGTATTTTATATCAGTAGTTAGTGTTGGAGCTCCTTCTAGCAACTGTTTCATTAACTGTACCACCCCAGCATGCTCAAAAACAAATTCATCACATCTGTAGACGATACAGTTAATTAGATTTTGTAGTAAAAATTGCGAAGGGTTTTGAGTCATTGGGCAATTCCAATAACCTATTTCATACGGTTTGAATCCCGCATAAAGTAGGTTAGCGAAAAATGACTTTCCTCCATCAGATGTTCCACATAAGATTAATCCCTTTTTTTTTAAATTTTCATTAAATAAAAAACGTGCTAAAAGTGTTATTAATCTATTTACAGTGATACAATTTTGCTGTGCAATATTGCGCAAAATATAAATGACCGCGCCAAGTCTGCTTTTGTCCGTGCATTCTACTATCCGTGTTAAAATTACATTTGAATCACCGTATTGTAGATAATTTTGTCTAAATATGGTTTTTTTTAATGGATCTAATTCTCCCGAGGACATATTTCGTTCTAGGAGTCTTAGATTATTATCTTCTTTTAATTTTAAGTCATACTGTCTGCTGTTCATAATTTTTTGATTAACTAAATAATCTATGAACTGCTCTCTAGCTTGACTTCTTTTTGACTTTCTTTCAGTGCGTATTATATTTATAGGTAAAGGTGCATCTTTTAAAGTTAAATTATTAATAATTTTATCAAACAATTCTTTCAAAGTATTTAAGCACATTATGGTAGTAATTGCTGCCATTAATGTGCTTAATTTCAACTGAAAACAAGCATGTTTCACAATTCGATCCGTACCTTCTGTTGTTGATGACATTACATCCTCTGCACCCGAATCGTCGTGATCTGAATAGTTTTCTTCTGATGTTAAGGGACTGGCTATCGAAGTTTCGTTCTGCTGCATTGAGAACGGGAACCGCAAGTAGGTAGTGCGTGTGTTTTGCCCCATCGAATTTGCTAGGTTTTCCGTCTCCGTATTCACATTTGATATGGGTCCTTGTTTTGAGTGGAAGATATGTTGTTGTATTTGTTGTGTGGTCGTACCATATTGCTTCGTTCGGGTCCCCTTTGATTGTTGTGTGCAATAAATCAAAGCCTCTTGTAAGTCCTGTGTTAAAAATAAACAATTCCTAAAGACAGGGTTAATATTGTAATTATTATTATTATGTTTATTTTCTTACTGATTTGTCAAGTTCCATATCTTGTGCATCCATTATTTGTTTCAAGGTGTTTGTTGCTTCTGTTTCTTCGTTTATCATTTGTTCTTCCTCTTCTTCTTCGTCCGAAATTTCAATTATGTTTTTTTGTTTCATCGGTGTTTGTTCTATAGCTTTAGCCATTGCTGACGTGCATTGATGGTCATTATCAGGTTCTAAGAGGTTGTCTAACTCACTATCTGTTAGCGGCTTTAATTCTTGTGCTTCTTTTGCATATTTGTTAGCTTCTTTAGGGTCGTCAACTGTATAAGATAGTTGCATTAATATCTCGTAGGCGTCAGCTTGTCCGTGACTGCTGTTCAGCATTTGTTTTAATTCATTTATATGTCGTTGTTTTGCTGCTGATACTTCTTTTGGTAGTTCTTTGGTTAAACTTCTTTTTACTGATTTTGTTTTAGGCATTTTGATATAGTTTCTAGTTACTTGTTACTAGGAGCGTCTATTGCTGAATTATGAGTTATTTTATGAGTTTTACTTTATATACTAACGGATTAATGGATTACGTTAATCTTTTTTCCTATTGGTTGAAAACCGGTTTATACCAGATAATACGAAATATTTACAAATTCTTCCCGCTCCACCCGACCGACCATCCGGGCCGCCGAATTACTATGAGATTCAATTTTCACATGGGGGACGACTTTTATTTTCAAATTCCACCAGGCTTTAATCCCAATGGACCGCAATTTAGTAATAAAAAGGTTAATCCTAATAAATCATTGAAAGTTGCTCCTGGATGGGACAATCAAATATTTGGTGTAAATGAAAAGAATTTTAAAGATCCTAAAACTGCTCGCATTGTTGAAAGTGTTGTTACTGGTTTGACTGGTGCTTTAAATCCTAAGAGTGTTTTAAGTGCTGGTACTTCTGTAAAGAACATTTTTAGTAATGTCAAAATCCCTAGTATTACCGATGGCAGACGTTTATTGAAGGAATTGGTTTTACCTAAAAATGACATGGGTTCATATGAGCGTATTGCTTTGAAAGAACTTGGTAAACGCAGACCTACTAATGTATTGGAAGATATTTTGTATGGTGAATCTGATTGGAGTGGTTCATCTACTAGTTTGAGTTCTTTGAGTTCAAATAGTTCTAGGTTATCTAATTCTAGTATGTCTTCTAATGGTAGTTTTAAATGGAATTATCATTCTGATTATCAACCTGTTCCTACTACTGATTTACCGGATTATTTGCGATTGAAAAGAACTAAATTTGAGCCATTGTTTAAGCCACAGGATATTCCTGTTTTGAAAGCTGGAGATGTTTCTAGAAAGGTTGGTCGGTATGAGTTAATGAAACCTAATATAATTCCAATTGATTATAATTTTTTACCTAATATGGGTACCAAGGTGTATGCTGGGATTGATACTGCTATAAAAGCTTTGGATGATAATTTTTTTTCTTTTAACCCTGCGTTTCTAAATGGTGTTGAGGATAGAAAGAAAGTATCTTCAGAAGTTAAAAAGAAACTTCGTTCATCCAAGCGGAAGAAAAGGGTGGTCTCATCGAGGTTTTCATTCAACTAATGGCGGAGCAACCACCGAATCGGGAGCCATCCGCGTCACCAGATTTCGTTATAGAAAGAGGATTTGATCCTTCTCATGGTTATTATGACGAGTTTACAATTGAGAAAAGTTTATATTTTTATTGCAGTGTTACTTCTGGTTCTGTTAATGATATATATTATTTTCCTGTTTCTTATCCTAATTTATGGGCTGATATAGACCAATATTTTCCTGTTGCTGATGGTATATTTTATGTCGATAAAAAGGTGTCTTGTGAGGTGTTGGATGTTCGTGTTGAAAATCAGTTAAAGACTTCTCAGAATACTGTTGTACCGTTGGAGATGTCAAATATTGGTATTAGATTTTTTGATGTGGAGGGTGATCAAATGATTACTGATAATATTTATCCGCTTTTTGATGTTGCTGATTGGAAGAAAATTCAAGATATGAAATTAAAGAGTAATGATAAGAAACCAGCTCCTTTGCCTACGTTGAAGCTTTATGAAGATTCTATATTTTTTGATGATAAAGATGGTAAACCTGTTAATACGCGATTTTCTAATGTTATTAGTACTAAAGATCCTAGGTTTAAAGAAAGAAATAATGTTGCTGAAAAAGTTATTTATTATTCTGAATGGATAAATGACATTGGGTTGCGTAAACCTATAAAGTTGTTGTTCAATGATCCTAATTCTGTTCGCAAATTTAAGTTGGTTAATACTCAGGGTAATTCTTGTGGACAATTTGTTCAATCTGATCAAAGTTTATCTGTTCAGAAAAAGGAGGGTTTTTTTGATGAAAGTTGGAATGTATTGAATACTTACCCTGTTGATTATAGATTTGGTCATATAGAGATGGCTCATCATGGTTTGAAAAACTTGGTTGCTCGTAGTATTATTAGTGTTAATGACAATAGACGTAAGGATGTATTATATCCTGTTGGTTTGCATAGGTGTTATTGGCAAGATACTGGTGAAAAAGAATATGCTGCTGGTAATTTGGATTGTGTTTTTGCTGCTATAACCCCTTATTGTACTGATTCTAAAGAACCATTTGGTAATGAACAGTGTTTTGATACTTTTTTGCAACCTTATTCTGAGTTTGATAGAAGTTCTGTTTTATGGAAAAATAGACAGAATTACGATTGTATTGCTGGTGATACATTTGTTGAAAGTACTTGTAATACCTATTGGAATAATTTGCCTAATGTTATGCCTTTTTCTGGTAATAAAAATTGTAAAATGTTAATGTTTTGTGTTGATCCTGCTTATTCTGAAGGTGAAATTTTGCCTACTACTGTTAGAGGAAGAATTCGATTAACTCATACTGTTCAAGTTTATAAGAGAGAATGGGTTTTTGATAGAATGAAGTTAAATCCCCCTGATCCTAATTATACACGAGCTAAACAGGTGCAATGTAAATTTGGTTCTGATTCTACTTTTATTACTACTACAATGCCTACTCCGTTTGTTAAGGGCAATCCTCAATTGACTTTTTTGAATTGTTATCAAAAGGTTTTTTTACCTTCCTTTTCAACAATGTTTATTGGAGTTGTGAATGACGATGTTGATGAAGAGCCGTTAAATAAACGATTTAAAGTTTAAAATTGTATTTCATTTAAATGTTTTTTAAATACATCATCTGTTTTTACATTGTTTTGTTTTCGTGCTTTTGATAAAATAAAAAGTAATTCGGGATTAAGCTTAGCGTATTCACTTAACTCTTCCTCCTTTATCCAATCAAATAAAGGTTTCCCTAAAAAGAGGATGACGCAGCGATTTTCAAAAGCTTTATACTCATTTGAATGCCATTTGAGTATATCTTCTTTTGTTTCGCTGTTCATGGTTATGATTACGGGATGTGGATCAACTGGCAGAGGATCTTTGTATTTTATATCAGTAGTTAGTGTTGGAGCTCCTTCTAGCAACTGTTTCATTAACTGTACCACCCCAGCATGCTCAAAAACAAATTCATCACATCTGTAGACGATACAGTTAATTAGATTTTGTAGTAAAAATTGCGAAGGGTTTTGAGTCATTGGGCAATTCCAATAACCTATTTCATACGGTTTGAATCCCGCATAAAGTAGGTTAGCGAAAAATGACTTTCCTCCATCAGATGTTCCACATAAGATTAATCCCTTTTTTTTAAAATTTTCATTAAATAAAAAACGTGCTAAAAGTGTTATTAATCTATTTACAGTGATACAATTTTGCTGTGCAATATTGCGCAAAATATAAATGACCGCGCCAAGTCTGCTTTTGTCCGTGCATTCTACTATCCGTGTTAAAATTACATTTGAATCACCGTATTGTAGATAATTTTGTCTAAATATGGTTTTTTTTAATGGATCTAATTCTCCCGAGGACATATTTCGTTCTAGGAGTCTTAGATTATTATCTTCTTTTAATTTTAAGTCATACTGTCTGCTGTTCATAATTTTTTGATTAACTAAATAATCTATGAACTGCTCTCTAGCTTGACTTCTTTTTGACTTTCTTTCAGTGCGTATTATATTTATAGGTAAAGGTGCATCTTTTAAAGTTAAATTATTAATAATTTTATCAAACAATTCTTTCAAAGTATTTAAGCACATTATGGTAGTAATTGCTGCCATTAATGTGCTTAATTTCAACTGAAAACAAGCATGTTTCACAATTCGATCCGTACCTTCTGTTGTTGATGACATTACATCCTCTGCACCCGAATCGTCGTGATCTGAATAGTTTTCTTCTGATGTTAAGGGACTGGCTATCGAAGTTTCGTTCTGCTGCATTGAGAACGGGAACCGCAAGTAGGTAGTGCGTGTGTTTTGCCCCATCGAATTTGCTAGGTTTTCCGTCTCCGTATTCACATTTGATATGGGTCCTTGTTTTGAGTGGAAGATATGTTGTTGTATTTGTTGTGTGGTCGTACCATATTGCTTCGTTCGGGTCCCCTTTGATTGTTGTGTGCAATAAATCAAAGCCTCTTGTAAGTCCTGTGTTAAAAATAAACAATTCCTAAAGACAGGGTTAATATTGTAATTATTATTATTATGTTTATTTTCTTACTGATTTGTCAAGTTCCATATCTTGTGCATCCATTATTTGTTTCAAGGTGTTTGTTGCTTCTGTTTCTTCGTTTATCATTTGTTCTTCCTCTTCTTCTTCGTCCGAAATTTCAATTATGTTTTTTTGTTTCATCGGTGTTTGTTCTATAGCTTTAGCCATTGCTGACGTGCATTGATGGTCATTATCAGGTTCTAAGAGGTTGTCTAACTCACTATCTGTTAGCGGCTTTAATTCTTGTGCTTCTTTTGCATATTTGTTAGCTTCTTTAGGGTCGTCAACTGTATAAGATAGTTGCATTAATATCTCGTAGGCGTCAGCTTGTCCGTGACTGCTGTTCAGCATTTGTTTTAATTCATTTATATGTCGTTGTTTTGCTGCTGATACTTCTTTTGGTAGTTCTTTGGTTAAACTTCTTTTTACTGATTTTGTTTTAGGCATTTTGATATAGTTTCTAGTTACTTGTTACTAGGAGCGTCTATTGCTGAATTATGAGTTATTTTATGAGTTTTACTTTATATACTAACGGATTAATGGATTACGTTAATCTTTTTTCCTATTGGTTGAAAACCGGTTTATACCAGATAATACGAAATATTTACAAATTCTTCCCGCTCCACCCGACCGACCATCCGGGCCGCCGAATTACTATGAGATTCAATTTTCACATGGGGGACGACTTTTATTTTCAAATTCCACCAGGCTTTAATCCCAATGGACCGCAATTTAGTAATAAAAAGGTTAATCCTAATAAATCATTGAAAGTTGCTCCTGGATGGGACAATCAAATATTTGGTGTAAATGAAAAGAATTTTAAAGATCCTAAAACTGCTCGCATTGTTGAAAGTGTTGTTACTGGTTTGACTGGTGCTTTAAATCCTAAGAGTGTTTTAAGTGCTGGTACTTCTGTAAAGAACATTTTTAGTAATGTCAAAATCCCTAGTATTACCGATGGCAGACGTTTATTGAAGGAATTGGTTTTACCTAAAAATGACATGGGTTCATATGAGCGTATTGCTTTGAAAGAACTTGGTAAACGCAGACCTACTAATGTATTGGAAGATATTTTGTATGGTGAATCTGATTGGAGTGGTTCATCTACTAGTTTGAGTTCTTTGAGTTCAAATAGTTCTAGGTTATCTAATTCTAGTATGTCTTCTAATGGTAGTTTTAAATGGAATTATCATTCTGATTATCAACCTGTTCCTACTACTGATTTACCGGATTATTTGCGATTGAAAAGAACTAAATTTGAGCCATTGTTTAAGCCACAGGATATTCCTGTTTTGAAAGCTGGAGATGTTTCTAGAAAGGTTGGTCGGTATGAGTTAATGAAACCTAATATAATTCCAATTGATTATAATTTTTTACCTAATATGGGTACCAAGGTGTATGCTGGGATTGATACTGCTATAAAAGCTTTGGATGATAATTTTTTTTCTTTTAACCCTGCGTTTCTAAATGGTGTTGAGGATAGAAAGAAAGTATCTTCAGAAGTTAAAAAGAAACTTCGTTCATCCAAGCGGAAGAAAAGGGTGGTCTCATCGAGGTTTTCATTCAACTAATGGCGGAGCAACCACCGAATCGGGAGCCATCCGCGTCACCAGATTTCGTTATAGAAAGAGGATTTGATCCTTCTCATGGTTATTATGACGAGTTTACAATTGAGAAAAGTTTATATTTTTATTGCAGTGTTACTTCTGGTTCTGTTAATGATATATATTATTTTCCTGTTTCTTATCCTAATTTATGGGCTGATATAGACCAATATTTTCCTGTTGCTGATGGTATATTTTATGTCGATAAAAAGGTGTCTTGTGAGGTGTTGGATGTTCGTGTTGAAAATCAGTTAAAGACTTCTCAGAATACTGTTGTACCGTTGGAGATGTCAAATATTGGTATTAGATTTTTTGATGTGGAGGGTGATCAAATGATTACTGATAATATTTATCCGCTTTTTGATGTTGCTGATTGGAAGAAAATTCAAGATATGAAATTAAAGAGTAATGATAAGAAACCAGCTCCTTTGCCTACGTTGAAGCTTTATGAAGATTCTATATTTTTTGATGATAAAGATGGTAAACCTGTTAATACGCGATTTTCTAATGTTATTAGTACTAAAGATCCTAGGTTTAAAGAAAGAAATAATGTTGCTGAAAAAGTTATTTATTATTCTGAATGGATAAATGACATTGGGTTGCGTAAACCTATAAAGTTGTTGTTCAATGATCCTAATTCTGTTCGCAAATTTAAGTTGGTTAATACTCAGGGTAATTCTTGTGGACAATTTGTTCAATCTGATCAAAGTTTATCTGTTCAGAAAAAGGAGGGTTTTTTTGATGAAAGTTGGAATGTATTGAATACTTACCCTGTTGATTATAGATTTGGTCATATAGAGATGGCTCATCATGGTTTGAAAAACTTGGTTGCTCGTAGTATTATTAGTGTTAATGACAATAGACGTAAGGATGTATTATATCCTGTTGGTTTGCATAGGTGTTATTGGCAAGATACTGGTGAAAAAGAATATGCTGCTGGTAATTTGGATTGTGTTTTTGCTGCTATAACCCCTTATTGTACTGATTCTAAAGAACCATTTGGTAATGAACAGTGTTTTGATACTTTTTTGCAACCTTATTCTGAGTTTGATAGAAGTTCTGTTTTATGGAAAAATAGACAGAATTACGATTGTATTGCTGGTGATACATTTGTTGAAAGTACTTGTAATACCTATTGGAATAATTTGCCTAATGTTATGCCTTTTTCTGGTAATAAAAATTGTAAAATGTTAATGTTTTGTGTTGATCCTGCTTATTCTGAAGGTGAAATTTTGCCTACTACTGTTAGAGGAAGAATTCGATTAACTCATACTGTTCAAGTTTATAAGAGAGAATGGGTTTTTGATAGAATGAAGTTAAATCCCCCTGATCCTAATTATACACGAGCTAAACAGGTGCAATGTAAATTTGGTTCTGATTCTACTTTTATTACTACTACAATGCCTACTCCGTTTGTTAAGGGCAATCCTCAATTGACTTTTTTGAATTGTTATCAAAAGGTTTTTTTACCTTCCTTTTCAACAATGTTTATTGGAGTTGTGAATGACGATGTTGATGAAGAGCCGTTAAATAAACGATTTAAAGTTTAAAATTGTATTTCATTTAAATGTTTTTTAAATACATCATCTGTTTTTACATTGTTTTGTTTTCGTGCTTTTGATAAAATAAAAAGTAATTCGGGATTAAGCTTAGCGTATTCACTTAACTCTTCCTCCTTTATCCAATCAAATAAAGGTTTCCCTAAAAAGAGGATGACGCAGCGATTTTCAAAAGCTTTATACTCATTTGAATGCCATTTGAGTATATCTTCTTTTGTTTCGCTGTTCATGGTTATGATTACGGGATGTGGATCAACTGGCAGAGGATCTTTGTATTTTATATCAGTAGTTAGTGTTGGAGCTCCTTCTAGCAACTGTTTCATTAACTGTACCACCCCAGCATGCTCAAAAACAAATTCATCACATCTGTAGACGATACAGTTAATTAGATTTTGTAGTAAAAATTGCGAAGGGTTTTGAGTCATTGGGCAATTCCAATAACCTATTTCATACGGTTTGAATCCCGCATAAAGTAGGTTAGCGAAAAATGACTTTCCTCCATCAGATGTTCCACATAAGATTAATCCCTTTTTTTTAAAATTTTCATTAAATAAAAAACGTGCTAAAAGTGTTATTAATCTATTTACAGTGATACAATTTTGCTGTGCAATATTGCGCAAAATATAAATGACCGCGCCAAGTCTGCTTTTGTCCGTGCATTCTACTATCCGTGTTAAAATTACATTTGAATCACCGTATTGTAGATAATTTTGTCTAAATATGGTTTTTTTTAATGGATCTAATTCTCCCGAGGACATATTTCGTTCTAGGAGTCTTAGATTATTATCTTCTTTTAATTTTAAGTCATACTGTCTGCTGTTCATAATTTTTTGATTAACTAAATAATCTATGAACTGCTCTCTAGCTTGACTTCTTTTTGACTTTCTTTCAGTGCGTATTATATTTATAGGTAAAGGTGCATCTTTTAAAGTTAAATTATTAATAATTTTATCAAACAATTCTTTCAAAGTATTTAAGCACATTATGGTAGTAATTGCTGCCATTAATGTGCTTAATTTCAACTGAAAACAAGCATGTTTCACAATTCGATCCGTACCTTCTGTTGTTGATGACATTACATCCTCTGCACCCGAATCGTCGTGATCTGAATAGTTTTCTTCTGATGTTAAGGGACTGGCTATCGAAGTTTCGTTCTGCTGCATTGAGAACGGGAACCGCAAGTAGGTAGTGCGTGTGTTTTGCCCCATCGAATTTGCTAGGTTTTCCGTCTCCGTATTCACATTTGATATGGGTCCTTGTTTTGAGTGGAAGATATGTTGTTGTATTTGTTGTGTGGTCGTACCATATTGCTTCGTTCGGGTCCCCTTTGATTGTTGTGTGCAATAAATCAAAGCCTCTTGTAAGTCCTGTGTTAAAAATAAACAATTCCTAAAGACAGGGTTAATATTGTAATTATTATTATTATGTTTATTTTCTTACTGATTTGTCAAGTTCCATATCTTGTGCATCCATTATTTGTTTCAAGGTGTTTGTTGCTTCTGTTTCTTCGTTTATCATTTGTTCTTCCTCTTCTTCTTCGTCCGAAATTTCAATTATGTTTTTTTGTTTCATCGGTGTTTGTTCTATAGCTTTAGCCATTGCTGACGTGCATTGATGGTCATTATCAGGTTCTAAGAGGTTGTCTAACTCACTATCTGTTAGCGGCTTTAATTCTTGTGCTTCTTTTGCATATTTGTTAGCTTCTTTAGGGTCGTCAACTGTATAAGATAGTTGCATTAATATCTCGTAGGCGTCAGCTTGTCCGTGACTGCTGTTCAGCATTTGTTTTAATTCATTTATATGTCGTTGTTTTGCTGCTGATACTTCTTTTGGTAGTTCTTTGGTTAAACTTCTTTTTACTGATTTTGTTTTAGGCATTTTGATATAGTTTCTAGTTACTTGTTACTAGGAGCGTCTATTGCTGAATTATGAGTTATTTTATGAGTTTTACTTTATATACTAACGGATTAATGGATTACGTTAATCTTTTTTCCTATTGGTTGAAAACCGGTTTATACCAGATAATACGAAATATTTACAAATTCTTCCCGCTCCACCCGACCGACCATCCGGGCCGCCGAATTACTATGAGATTCAATTTTCACATGGGGGACGACTTTTATTTTCAAATTCCACCAGGCTTTAATCCCAATGGACCGCAATTTAGTAATAAAAAGGTTAATCCTAATAAATCATTGAAAGTTGCTCCTGGATGGGACAATCAAATATTTGGTGTAAATGAAAAGAATTTTAAAGATCCTAAAACTGCTCGCATTGTTGAAAGTGTTGTTACTGGTTTGACTGGTGCTTTAAATCCTAAGAGTGTTTTAAGTGCTGGTACTTCTGTAAAGAACATTTTTAGTAATGTCAAAATCCCTAGTATTACCGATGGCAGACGTTTATTGAAGGAATTGGTTTTACCTAAAAATGACATGGGTTCATATGAGCGTATTGCTTTGAAAGAACTTGGTAAACGCAGACCTACTAATGTATTGGAAGATATTTTGTATGGTGAATCTGATTGGAGTGGTTCATCTACTAGTTTGAGTTCTTTGAGTTCAAATAGTTCTAGGTTATCTAATTCTAGTATGTCTTCTAATGGTAGTTTTAAATGGAATTATCATTCTGATTATCAACCTGTTCCTACTACTGATTTACCGGATTATTTGCGATTGAAAAGAACTAAATTTGAGCCATTGTTTAAGCCACAGGATATTCCTGTTTTGAAAGCTGGAGATGTTTCTAGAAAGGTTGGTCGGTATGAGTTAATGAAACCTAATATAATTCCAATTGATTATAATTTTTTACCTAATATGGGTACCAAGGTGTATGCTGGGATTGATACTGCTATAAAAGCTTTGGATGATAATTTTTTTTCTTTTAACCCTGCGTTTCTAAATGGTGTTGAGGATAGAAAGAAAGTATCTTCAGAAGTTAAAAAGAAACTTCGTTCATCCAAGCGGAAGAAAAGGGTGGTCTCATCGAGGTTTTCATTCAACTAATGGCGGAGCAACCACCGAATCGGGAGCCATCCGCGTCACCAGATTTCGTTATAGAAAGAGGATTTGATCCTTCTCATGGTTATTATGACGAGTTTACAATTGAGAAAAGTTTATATTTTTATTGCAGTGTTACTTCTGGTTCTGTTAATGATATATATTATTTTCCTGTTTCTTATCCTAATTTATGGGCTGATATAGACCAATATTTTCCTGTTGCTGATGGTATATTTTATGTCGATAAAAAGGTGTCTTGTGAGGTGTTGGATGTTCGTGTTGAAAATCAGTTAAAGACTTCTCAGAATACTGTTGTACCGTTGGAGATGTCAAATATTGGTATTAGATTTTTTGATGTGGAGGGTGATCAAATGATTACTGATAATATTTATCCGCTTTTTGATGTTGCTGATTGGAAGAAAATTCAAGATATGAAATTAAAGAGTAATGATAAGAAACCAGCTCCTTTGCCTACGTTGAAGCTTTATGAAGATTCTATATTTTTTGATGATAAAGATGGTAAACCTGTTAATACGCGATTTTCTAATGTTATTAGTACTAAAGATCCTAGGTTTAAAGAAAGAAATAATGTTGCTGAAAAAGTTATTTATTATTCTGAATGGATAAATGACATTGGGTTGCGTAAACCTATAAAGTTGTTGTTCAATGATCCTAATTCTGTTCGCAAATTTAAGTTGGTTAATACTCAGGGTAATTCTTGTGGACAATTTGTTCAATCTGATCAAAGTTTATCTGTTCAGAAAAAGGAGGGTTTTTTTGATGAAAGTTGGAATGTATTGAATACTTACCCTGTTGATTATAGATTTGGTCATATAGAGATGGCTCATCATGGTTTGAAAAACTTGGTTGCTCGTAGTATTATTAGTGTTAATGACAATAGACGTAAGGATGTATTATATCCTGTTGGTTTGCATAGGTGTTATTGGCAAGATACTGGTGAAAAAGAATATGCTGCTGGTAATTTGGATTGTGTTTTTGCTGCTATAACCCCTTATTGTACTGATTCTAAAGAACCATTTGGTAATGAACAGTGTTTTGATACTTTTTTGCAACCTTATTCTGAGTTTGATAGAAGTTCTGTTTTATGGAAAAATAGACAGAATTACGATTGTATTGCTGGTGATACATTTGTTGAAAGTACTTGTAATACCTATTGGAATAATTTGCCTAATGTTATGCCTTTTTCTGGTAATAAAAATTGTAAAATGTTAATGTTTTGTGTTGATCCTGCTTATTCTGAAGGTGAAATTTTGCCTACTACTGTTAGAGGAAGAATTCGATTAACTCATACTGTTCAAGTTTATAAGAGAGAATGGGTTTTTGATAGAATGAAGTTAAATCCCCCTGATCCTAATTATACACGAGCTAAACAGGTGCAATGTAAATTTGGTTCTGATTCTACTTTTATTACTACTACAATGCCTACTCCGTTTGTTAAGGGCAATCCTCAATTGACTTTTTTGAATTGTTATCAAAAGGTTTTTTTACCTTCCTTTTCAACAATGTTTATTGGAGTTGTGAATGACGATGTTGATGAAGAGCCGTTAAATAAACGATTTAAAGTTTAAAATTGTATTTCATTTAAATGTTTTTTAAATACATCATCTGTTTTTACATTGTTTTGTTTTCGTGCTTTTGATAAAATAAAAAGTAATTCGGGATTAAGCTTAGCGTATTCACTTAACTCTTCCTCCTTTATCCAATCAAATAAAGGTTTCCCTAAAAAGAGGATGACGCAGCGATTTTCAAAAGCTTTATACTCATTTGAATGCCATTTGAGTATATCTTCTTTTGTTTCGCTGTTCATGGTTATGATTACGGGATGTGGATCAACTGGCAGAGGATCTTTGTATTTTATATCAGTAGTTAGTGTTGGAGCTCCTTCTAGCAACTGTTTCATTAACTGTACCACCCCAGCATGCTCAAAAACAAATTCATCACATCTGTAGACGATACAGTTAATTAGATTTTGTAGTAAAAATTGCGAAGGGTTTTGAGTCATTGGGCAATTCCAATAACCTATTTCATACGGTTTGAATCCCGCATAAAGTAGGTTAGCGAAAAATGACTTTCCTCCATCAGATGTTCCACATAAGATTAATCCCTTTTTTTTAAAATTTTCATTAAATAAAAAACGTGCTAAAAGTGTTATTAATCTATTTACAGTGATACAATTTTGCTGTGCAATATTGCGCAAAATATAAATGACCGCGCCAAGTCTGCTTTTGTCCGTGCATTCTACTATCCGTGTTAAAATTACATTTGAATCACCGTATTGTAGATAATTTTGTCTAAATATGGTTTTTTTTAATGGATCTAATTCTCCCGAGGACATATTTCGTTCTAGGAGTCTTAGATTATTATCTTCTTTTAATTTTAAGTCATACTGTCTGCTGTTCATAATTTTTTGATTAACTAAATAATCTATGAACTGCTCTCTAGCTTGACTTCTTTTTGACTTTCTTTCAGTGCGTATTATATTTATAGGTAAAGGTGCATCTTTTAAAGTTAAATTATTAATAATTTTATCAAACAATTCTTTCAAAGTATTTAAGCACATTATGGTAGTAATTGCTGCCATTAATGTGCTTAATTTCAACTGAAAACAAGCATGTTTCACAATTCGATCCGTACCTTCTGTTGTTGATGACATTACATCCTCTGCACCCGAATCGTCGTGATCTGAATAGTTTTCTTCTGATGTTAAGGGACTGGTTATCGAAGTTTCGTTCTGCTGCATTGAGAACGGGAACCGCAAGTAGGTAGTGCGTGTGTTTTGCCCCATCGAATTTGCTAGGTTTTCCGTCTCCGTATTCACATTTGATATGGGTCCTTGTTTTGAGTGGAAGATATGTTGTTGTATTTGTTGTGTGGTCGTACCATATTGCTTCGTTCGGGTCCCCTTTGATTGTTGTGTGCAATAAATCAAAGCCTCTTGTAAGTCCTGTGTTAAAAATAAACAATTCCTAAAGACAGGGTTAATATTGTAATTATTATTATTATGTTTATTTTCTTACTGATTTGTCAAGTTCCATATCTTGTGCATCCATTATTTGTTTCAAGGTGTTTGTTGCTTCTGTTTCTTCGTTTATCATTTGTTCTTCCTCTTCTTCTTCGTCCGAAATTTCAATTATGTTTTTTTGTTTCATCGGTGTTTGTTCTATAGCTTTAGCCATTGCTGACGTGCATTGATGGTCATTATCAGGTTCTAAGAGGTTGTCTAACTCACTATCTGTTAGCGGCTTTAATTCTTGTGCTTCTTTTGCATATTTGTTAGCTTCTTTAGGGTCGTCAACTGTATAAGATAGTTGCATTAATATCTCGTAGGCGTCAGCTTGTCCGTGACTGCTGTTCAGCATTTGTTTTAATTCATTTATATGTCGTTGTTTTGCTGCTGATACTTCTTTTGGTAGTTCTTTGGTTAAACTTCTTTTTACTGATTTTGTTTTAGGCATTTTGATATAGTTTCTAGTTACTTGTTACTAGGAGCGTCTATTGCTGAATTATGAGTTATTTTATGAGTTTTACTTTATATACTAACGGATTAATGGATTACGTTAATCTTTTTTCCTATTGGTTGAAAACCGGTTTATACCAGATAATACGAAATATTTACAAATTCTTCCCGCTCCACCCGACCGACCATCCGGGCCGCCGAATTACTATGAGATTCAATTTTCACATGGGGGACGACTTTTATTTTCAAATTCCACCAGGCTTTAATCCCAATGGACCGCAATTTAGTAATAAAAAGGTTAATCCTAATAAATCATTGAAAGTTGCTCCTGGATGGGACAATCAAATATTTGGTGTAAATGAAAAGAATTTTAAAGATCCTAAAACTGCTCGCATTGTTGAAAGTGTTGTTACTGGTTTGACTGGTGCTTTAAATCCTAAGAGTGTTTTAAGTGCTGGTACTTCTGTAAAGAACATTTTTAGTAATGTCAAAATCCCTAGTATTACCGATGGCAGACGTTTATTGAAGGAATTGGTTTTACCTAAAAATGACATGGGTTCATATGAGCGTATTGCTTTGAAAGAACTTGGTAAACGCAGACCTACTAATGTATTGGAAGATATTTTGTATGGTGAATCTGATTGGAGTGGTTCATCTACTAGTTTGAGTTCTTTGAGTTCAAATAGTTCTAGGTTATCTAATTCTAGTATGTCTTCTAATGGTAGTTTTAAATGGAATTATCATTCTGATTATCAACCTGTTCCTACTACTGATTTACCGGATTATTTGCGATTGAAAAGAACTAAATTTGAGCCATTGTTTAAGCCACAGGATATTCCTGTTTTGAAAGCTGGAGATGTTTCTAGAAAGGTTGGTCGGTATGAGTTAATGAAACCTAATATAATTCCAATTGATTATAATTTTTTACCTAATATGGGTACCAAGGTGTATGCTGGGATTGATACTGCTATAAAAGCTTTGGATGATAATTTTTTTTCTTTTAACCCTGCGTTTCTAAATGGTGTTGAGGATAGAAAGAAAGTATCTTCAGAAGTTAAAAAGAAACTTCGTTCATCCAAGCGGAAGAAAAGGGTGGTCTCATCGAGGTTTTCATTCAACTAATGGCGGAGCAACCACCGAATCGGGAGCCATCCGCGTCACCAGATTTCGTTATAGAAAGAGGATTTGATCCTTCTCATGGTTATTATGACGAGTTTACAATTGAGAAAAGTTTATATTTTTATTGCAGTGTTACTTCTGGTTCTGTTAATGATATATATTATTTTCCTGTTTCTTATCCTAATTTATGGGCTGATATAGACCAATATTTTCCTGTTGCTGATGGTATATTTTATGTCGATAAAAAGGTGTCTTGTGAGGTGTTGGATGTTCGTGTTGAAAATCAGTTAAAGACTTCTCAGAATACTGTTGTACCGTTGGAGATGTCAAATATTGGTATTAGATTTTTTGATGTGGAGGGTGATCAAATGATTACTGATAATATTTATCCGCTTTTTGATGTTGCTGATTGGAAGAAAATTCAAGATATGAAATTAAAGAGTAATGATAAGAAACCAGCTCCTTTGCCTACGTTGAAGCTTTATGAAGATTCTATATTTTTTGATGATAAAGATGGTAAACCTGTTAATACGCGATTTTCTAATGTTATTAGTACTAAAGATCCTAGGTTTAAAGAAAGAAATAATGTTGCTGAAAAAGTTATTTATTATTCTGAATGGATAAATGACATTGGGTTGCGTAAACCTATAAAGTTGTTGTTCAATGATCCTAATTCTGTTCGCAAATTTAAGTTGGTTAATACTCAGGGTAATTCTTGTGGACAATTTGTTCAATCTGATCAAAGTTTATCTGTTCAGAAAAAGGAGGGTTTTTTTGATGAAAGTTGGAATGTATTGAATACTTACCCTGTTGATTATAGATTTGGTCATATAGAGATGGCTCATCATGGTTTGAAAAACTTGGTTGCTCGTAGTATTATTAGTGTTAATGACAATAGACGTAAGGATGTATTATATCCTGTTGGTTTGCATAGGTGTTATTGGCAAGATACTGGTGAAAAAGAATATGCTGCTGGTAATTTGGATTGTGTTTTTGCTGCTATAACCCCTTATTGTACTGATTCTAAAGAACCATTTGGTAATGAACAGTGTTTTGATACTTTTTTGCAACCTTATTCTGAATTTGATCGTAGTGCTGTGTTGTGGAAAAATAGACTAAATTATGATTGTATAGCCGGTGATACATTTGTTGAAAGTACTAATAATACTTATTGGAATAATTTACCTAATGTAATGCCGTTTTCAGGTAATAAGAATTGTAAAATGTTAATGTTTTGTGTTGATCCTGCTTATTCTGAAGGTGAAATATTACCTACTACTGTTAGAGGTAGATTGAGATTAACTCATACTATTCAAGTTTATAAAAGGGAATGGGTATTTGATCGAATGAAGTTAAATCCTCCTGATCCTAATTATACTAGGGCGAAACAGGTGCAGTGTAAATTTGGTTCAGATTCAACTTTTATTACCACTACTATGCCTACTCCTTTTGTAAAGGGTAATCCGCAATTGACATTTTTGAATTGTTATCAAAAGGTATTTTTACCGGCGTTTACTACAATTTTTATTGGAGTTGTTAACGACGATGAAGGGGATGCCGAGCCATTAAGTAAACGATTGAAAATTTAATAGTGTATTTCATTTATATGTTTTTTAAATACATCAGCTGTTATTACATTTGTTTCTTTTCTTGCTTTAGATAGTATAAAAAGTAATTCGGGGTTAAGCTTAGCGTATTCACTTAACTCTTCCTCCTTTATCCAATCAAATAAAGGTTTCCCTAAAAAGAGGATGACGCAGCGATTTTCAAAAGCTTTATACTCATTTGAATGCCATTTGAGTATATCTTCTTTTGTTTCGCTGTTCATGGTTATGATTACTGGATGTGGATCAACTGGCAGAGGTTCTTTGTATTTTATATCTGTAGTTAAAGTTGGAGCCCCTTCTAGCAATTGTTTCATTAACTGTACAACCCCAGCATGCTCAAAAACGAATTCATCACATCTGTAGACTATACAGTTAACTAGGTTTTGTAATAAAAATTGCGAAGGGTTTTGTGTCAATGGGCAATTCCAGTAACCTATTTCATACGGTTTGAATCCCGCATAAAGTAGGTTAGCGAAGAATGACTTTCCTCCGTCAGATGTTCCACATAAGATTAACCCCTTTTTTTTAAAATTTTCATTAAATAAAAATCGTGCTAAAAGTGTTATTATTCTATTTACAGTTATACAATTTTGCTGTGCTATATTGCGCAAAATATAAATGACCGCGCCATGTCTGCTTTTATCTTTGCATTCTACTATTCTTGTTAAAATTACATTAGAATCACCGTATTGTAGATAATTTTGTCTAAATATAGTTTTTTTTAGTGGATCTAATTCTCCTGAGGACATATTTCGTTCTAGGAGTCTTAGATTATTATCTTCTTTTAATTTTAAGTCGTACTGTCGGCTGTTCATAATTTTTTGATTAACTAAGTAATCTATGAACTGCTCTCTAGCTTGACTTCTTTTTGATTTCCTTTCTGTGCGGATTATATTAACTGGTAATGGTGCATTTTTTAATTTTAAATTGTTATTTTTTTTATTAAATAATTCTTTCAAAGTACTTAAGCACATTATGGTAGTAATTGCTGCCATTAATGTGCTTAATTTCAACTGAAAACTTGCATGTCTCACAATTTGATCCATACCTTCGGTTGTTGATGACATTGCATCCTCTGCACCCGAATCTCCTTGATCTGAACAATTTTCTTCTGATATTGAGTGATTGGTTGTCAAAGTTTCGTTCTGCAGCATTGAGAACGGGAACTGCAAGAAGGTAGTGTGTGTGTTTGGAACCGTCAAATCTACTTGGTTTTCCATCACCGTATTCGCATTTGAGATGTGTTCTTGTCTTGAGTGGTAGGTACGTTGTTGTGTTGGTTGTGTGATCGTACCAAATCGCATCATTTGGTTCTCCTTTGATCGTTGCGTGCAATAGATCAAAGCCTCTCGTAAGTCCTGTATTGAAAATAAATAACTCCTAAACAGACCGTTAAGCGAATGAAATTCATTAATTAATATGTTTTAAATTCTTACTGATTTATCTAGTTCCATGTCTTGTGCATCCATAATTTCTTTTAGTGTGTTTGTTGCTTCATTTGCTTCGTTAATCATTTCTTCTTCTTGATCTTCTTCATCGGATATTTCAATTATATTTTTTTGTTTTATTGGTGTTTGGTCAATTGATGTAGCCATGGCTGATGTACATTGGTGTTCGCTATCTGGTTCTAATAAGTTATCTAATTCACTGTCAGTTAATGGTTTTATTGCTTGAGCTTCTTGTGCGTATTTGTTTGCTTCTTTTGGATCATCAACGGTATAAGAAAGTTGCATCAATATTTCGTATGCATCTGCTTGTCCATGACTACTATTTAGCATTTGTTTTAGTTCATTGATGTGTCTTTGTTTTGCTGCAGATATTTCTTTAGGTAGCTCTTTGTTTAAATTTCTTTTAACTGATTTTGTCTTTGGCATTTTAAAATGATATAGATTTTTATTACTTGTTGATTGGAGCGTGTTTAGCTGAATTATGAGGTTTTTGATGTGTTTTGTCTATTTATACGTATGGATTAAAGGATTACGTTAATCTTTTTTCCTATTGGTTAAAAACCGGTTTAAACCTGTTAATACGAAATATTTACAAATTCTTCCCGCTCCACCCGACCGACCATCCGGGCCGCCGAGTCACTATGAGATCTCATAGTAATTCGGCGGCCCGGATGGTCGGTCGGGTGGAGCGGGAAGAATTTGTAAATATTTCGTATTATCTGGTTTAAACCGGTTTTCCACCAATTGAAAAAAGGATTAATTTAATCCATTAATCCGTCAGTATAAATTGAAAAAACATTTAAAAAAGTCATAAGTCAGCTAACCACGCTCCTACAAACATAAGAAGAAAAAGCTATACCAATTTAAAATGCCAAAAACAAAATCAGTTAAACGAATTGTTAACAAACAAATATCAAAAGAAGTAGCAATGGCAAAGCAAAAGCATGGTACTATATATATGGAGAGCTCTCCCTGTTTTAGTTTGTATAACATATAGCTCTCATATCTATATAATATCTATATTATCATTCTATATCTATATAATCATATTATCATTCTATATAGTGGATGGTTTGCTCTAGTGTGAACCATCTAATACCATATAAGAGAGCTCTCTAGAGAGCTCTCTATATATATAGTACCATATATCCCATGGTCGCTCTCCCTGTTTTAGTTTGTATAACATATAGTTTTATTATGTTGTATATGTATACAATTGTAATATTTATATAATTTAGTATATGTTTTAGTTTGTATATAATATAGTTGTGTTATAATACA
Source organism: Hydra viridissima (assembly GCF_058129835.1). NCBI lineage: Eukaryota > Metazoa > Cnidaria > Hydrozoa > Anthoathecata > Hydridae > Hydra > Hydra viridissima. Next base: position 27,190 of record NW_028324322.1, read on the forward strand.
ACCATAAGGTATTATAGTATAGATATATCCTATAGTTTTGTAGTATGACAATAAATAGTTATTGAGATAACTTAATGATATATATGAGAGTTATTAAGATAACTTAATGATTATATATGATATATCCATATTAGTATGAATATTTCATATAGATTTGTAGTAAGCCAATAACTTAGTAAGTAAGTTAAGTTACCTTAATAGCTATTTATTGTCATATTACAAAACTATATGATATATCCATACTATATTAACTTATGGTTGGATTATAATACAACTATATTATATACAATACTATACAAATACTATATACAAATCTATATACAATAATATTATTGAAGTATATACTTTATACTCTTGTCTCTCTCTCTCTATTATGTTACTCTCTATTACTATATTACTATAATCTCTCTATTACCTCTAAATATTCTATAAATATTACCTCTCTCTCAGAAAGAGAGAGAGTTAATATTTGTGCTAATATAGATGCAATATTATTTAGGCATTTTATAATATAAACAGAGTAAATGGGGTTTAATGCCCCATAGGGCTTAATACCCCACTTTACCCTACATATAATAATAATGTACAATATTCATCAAAGTCTTTTAGTAATAATATATATTACTAATACATGTACATATATTAAATTTAATATACACATAGATTTTGTTACTATATGTTACTCATACATACACACGTATTTAATATATGTGTATGTGTGAGTAACATCATTGTTACTCATACATTTTTACACACACATTTTATTATAATAAAATATGTGTATATTAAATTTAATATATGTATATATATTAGTTATATCAACACCGTGTTTATCAATAACGTGTTCATTGCGCATAATAATAATATTATTATTAGGTGCAATAAATACGTTATTGATTTAAAATTACTAATTTAGTAATATATACAGAATAATATTATATGATTTTATATAGAATAGCATATTAAATTAGCTATTTGAAATGCTATTTGAAATATTCTAGTTAAAATGGATATTCAAATGATTCAAGAAATTGTATTCCAAAATCAAAATTGGCGAAAGGCTCATCGTGCTGTCCTTAATGATTTTTCAGATGTTGAATGTCGTCAGAAATTTCGTTTACCGTTGCGTAAAATATCTGAGATTGTTAACACTCTACAGGATGATCTGTCTTCAACAACTGGCCAAAACAATTCCATTTTACCAGAAACTAAAGTACTTGTATCTTTAAGGTTTCTAGCAACAGGAAGCTTTCAAAATCCAATAGGTAAGAATTATATTATGTGTATATATTTATATATGTTATTGAAATGTATTTAAAAATACTTAAAAAAAAATAAACATGTTAGCTAATGCTTCACTTAATTGATATTAGTCCAGTGTTTAGATTATAAATGTACGTTCTTTAAGAGACAAAAACCAAACATGATTTTTTAAATTAACAGAACATATTAATTTTTTTAGAATAACTGCAATTTCACAAAACTATGTATTATTTTGTAAGGTTAAAAGTTAAGGTCACACATCTTGTATAAAATCACAGTTTTTATTCAAGAATTTTCCGTAAACATAAACAATTCATAAATTCAATCATAAACTAATTCAATCATAAACTACATCTGAATGAAGCTATGAAAGTTTATTATTTTTTAATTTTAGGCGACACTTCTGAGATGAGCCAGGCTAGCACTAGCCGAATAATCCATCAGTTTTGTGAGTCATTTATGCAACACTACAGCTACCTTGTCAAATGGTACAGTAGTCAAGAAGAAATAACTAAAGTGAAACAAAGTTATTTTGAGGCTTGTGGAGTAAAGGGTCTTTTGGGCCTAATTGATGGTACAATGGTGCCCATCAAAGGAGTCACTGGGGCTGATGAGCCAGCTTTTATTTGCAGGTAAAAAATAGTTTTTAAATGAGCCAAAGTAATCTTTAAATAGGCTTGAGTAGTATACAAATTACTATTAAATAATATGATTGACATTTTTATTTTTTTTTTTATTCAGTATTTATTACTGTAGGATCTAAATGATCATATTGAAGAGTTAAAATTCTAGTTCCTAATTATAGTTATAGTGTAATTATACATTTTAACTTATAAAAATTCGTTCATTTTGCTTATTAATATGTTTTGCTTCATTTTTTAGAAAAGACTATTCAGCTATAAATTGCCAATTTGTTGTCGATTATGATGGACAGTTCAGAGATGTAGTAATTAAATATCCAGGATCATGTCATGATGCTTTTGTTTATTCAAATTCTACTTTAAAACAAACGATGGAAGCTGATCCAGTTGCAGGTTTTCTTTTTGGTGATTCAGGATACGGGTTATCGCCAGTCATGATTACACCATTTAGTCCTGCAATTACCCCTGAAGAAATGTTTTTCAACAAAACCCACTCAAGGGTTCGAAGTAGAATAGAACGTTGTATTGGCAGTCTCAAAAACAGGTGGAGATGTCTACATAAAAGTGGCGGAACTCTTCAATATTCTCCTACCAAGAGCTGTTCGATCATTTATACTTGTGTATTACTTGAGAATATGTGCAATTCATTGGGTTTAGAAGAGCCAGATAATGTAGTAGCTAGCGACGATGCAGTTGGTAACACTGAGATGATAACAGATAATAACAGCACTGAAAATAATAGTAATTTTTATCACGTTGGTCGAAGACAAATCAACCAAATTCGACTTGGTTTAACTAGAAGAAATGATTTGAAAAACTATATGTTTGCCAATAGACATCCCCATGTTTTATAACGTTGTGTTATTAAATAAAACTGTTATTTAAAAAAAAAAAGCTTTCTTTATTTAAGAAATTTAGTGTGTAAAATAAAAATCTTTTTTTAAACTTTAATAATGATATTTATGTCTGTGTTTTTGTGGGATGTCTACGTCTATAAGTTCATATGGGATTGTATAAATTAATTTTTGTTTTATTTTGAAAAGATGTTAAATTAATCAACAAATATAAAATAACATTCAATTTATTAAAACTATAATATTGATTTGATTATTCTAAGATGCTATTAATGTGCAAAGGGTCTTAAAAATTTAGCTTTTGTTTTTAAATCAACATTAGAACAAATTATTTTAAATCAATAATAGAACAGCTATGCTATTCACTTAAGAATTTTTTTTGTTTCATGTTTCATTTTTTGCCATTCGAACATTCGTTTTTAGCTAATGATGAACATTTTTAACTATTATTAGGTAATAAATAAAATTAATAACAAATCAATTTATTAGATAATATGAATTAGATAATGTACATTTATTAATTATTTGAGATTGCTGAAGCGATTTCTTTCAGGGAATTAGTCATCTTTTCAGATGACTCCGCGAGACTTTTTGTTGACTCTGCAATGCATCTTAAGGTGTCGCCAATACTTTCCAAAAGTGGTTGATCAGTTAGAATAGTTGGCTTAAGAGCAGACGCTATTTGCTGTCCGGTTTCAATAATTTGTTGACCAAGCTTGGACATGTTTATCATATAGTTATCTACATTTGATGGCGATAACTTTCGTTTTTTAGAGGACTTTAGTGACTGTTTACACTCGACATTCTAAAATTAAATTTAAATTCGATGTTAAGAAATAAAACAATTTTAAACATAAGTAGTAGTTTATTTATTTTATTTACTTTTGTTGTAAAACAAAAATAATTTAAAGGGAGTGATGCACCTGTTTTGTAAAAATTGGTTCAACAGACGCTTTGTCTTGTATTGTCAAAAACGTAGGAGAACTAGTTGATGCAGTGGAACTTAGCAATTCTTTGGTAATTGAGGATGTATCGTGCAACAATGGTGTCTATAATTCAATATGAGTACTGATTACTGCCAAAAATTGAAAAGAACACTAGGGATCAAAATACAAATAACATATTTTTTGGGAAAATAATATAAAAATACTTTTTTGGACTCTTTTGAACTAGATTGCACTATATTCTCTTTGTAAATCTCATTATCGTTGCAATCTGAAGACTGCATATTGTTGCTAAATTATACAAGTTATATATATATATATATATATATATATATATATATATATATATATATATATATATATATATATAGCAAATAATAAAAATAAGCAAGAAAATTTATTAAACTACCGCATTGCACAAAAAATAGTTTGCATACTGATCAACCGTTTGTTCCTTTGGCTGTAGTGAAAAACTCCCTGATATCTGTTGAAAAATAAAGTCGTTATTCGATGTGGTAGGACTTTGAAGAGAGTCAATACCTCCAGTGATTCCCTGTAAATATATATGTATATATATATATATATATATATATATATATATATATATATATATATATATATATATATATATATATATATATATATATATATATCCATATATATATATATATATATATATATATATATCCATATATATATATATCCATATATATATATATATAAAACACACAAAAATTATATTCTTCTAAAATCATTACCATGTATGAAACTTTTGGCATCTTAGACACCATTTGCTGATCAATGGAGTTAAGCTCTTCCAAGCACCCCTCACCCCCGCCAGTCTTGTTTAGACTAGAAATAATCCGTGCTGCTTTTCCCTTGCTTTCAGATTTTTGATCAGATAGCTTCTTTTTACATTGTAGCACTGTGCGGTCTGAACCGACAAGAGAAACCTGGTCTGCAATTTTACTCCATGCATCGTCTTTTGTAAGTTTTGAGATTGCTAAAAATAATTGAAATTTTTTATTAACATTAAAAATGTTTTATCATTATTATATAATATATATCTAAAATAAATCTTTTTTACAAGGAGAAAATTTTCTATCAAGCAATCTCTTATTCTCGTTATACAGCTTGACCAAAAGTCCTATCTGCTCAAGCGTCCAATTTTCAGCTCTTTTTTTAGAATCTTTCGTGATTTCTGACACTAGAGTAAATAATTTCTCAAAAAATTTTAGCATCAACATATTTATCATAATGCCATAATAAAATAAATAAATAAAACGCCATACATAAATTAAAGCACTAAACTACTTTTTTGTACCATTTAATATAAATTTATACTACTATTAATATTAAAAATGATTAGTAAAATATTTAGTAGAAAAAAAGAGCTAATAAAAATAAAAACCTACTTCTAAGCAGCAATATTTATTTATTACTTATGCTACTTTGAAGAACTTTATTTTGTTAACAAAAATAAGTATAATAAATAAAATATAATAAATAAGTCTGCAGATATTTTATAGTAATCAGTAAAGGCATTAAAAATTAATATGTACATTTATAATTTTTAATTATTTCCTTATTAGATCATTTGCTGAGTAAATAGTATATTATTTTAATTTAATTAATCAAGAAAATAGTTAAAGAAACATTTAAAATTTAAATTAAGTACGTGTATTTCCCCAAATAAGGAAGAAATTACTAGAAACATCTCTCTCTCAATCGTTCATTCTCCTTAATTCTCCATCTCATCTTCACTTCCTTTTTTGGGAAAATATACGTTCTTAGTTATATAATTTATATATAACGTTCTTAGGTATAAATAATTATATAATAACTTAGTTATTATATAATTATATATACATGCAGATATAAATATATATAAATATATATATATATATATATATATATATATATATATATATGTATGTATATATATATATATATATATATATATGCATGCATATATATATATATATATATATATATATATATATATGTATGTATATATATTAATATATAAATATATATGTATATATATGTATTTATATATATATATACATATACATATATATATATATATATATATATATATATATATATATATATATATATATATATATATATATATATATATATATATATATATATATATATATATATTAGTAGATACCTATCAAAACAAAAGAATTTAGTAATACTAACTACTTATTCTATACAAATAGTTTTTAAATATTTGCGTAAGTTTTTGCGTAAGTTTTTGCGTAAATTTTGCGTAACTCATGCGCAACCTTAACTTTACGCAAACGCTACGAAAAAGTTGTGAATACCAAATAGTTACGCAAAAAATAGTTTGCGTAAGTTTTTCATAACTTTTGCTCAGCTACGCAAGAGTTACGGAAAAGTTGTGAATAAGCACCCTGTATACTAGCAGTTGATTGTAAGTAAGACAACTCATTGAGAATCCCAAAAACAATTTTAAGTTTGGATTATCAGATAGCTTCTTTACCAGGTTATATTTCAATAAATTTCCCACAAGTTTGGTAGATAATTCAATATCAGAAATATTATAGAAAGGCAGAAAAATTTTTGTGCAGAATAAGCATTACCAGGTATATGAAGTTTTGAATTTTTCATGTCAATTTGTGAACTCAATTGCCTTTTATGAATATGTACAGGTTTTATGTACTGGCACTCATATAAAACCTTTTGAATATTAAAGTACTTGTTAAAAAGGAAGCCTGTGTGGGTCTTCGGCCTGTATATTAAATTAAAAGTCGTTTTTTTTTTAACATTGATAAATTTTTGTGTGTAGTTAATCTGTTACATCAAATTGTTTAAATTTTTTAATATGGAAATCGTACTCTGAAAAAAAAAAGCATAAATGTTTTTATTTAATTTCAAACATAAATAACATCTACAACAGTATAGTTATAAATATCTGTAACAGTACTTTCATATCAATACATATATACACCTTTGATTAATATATGAATTTATATACATCTATTTAGATACTTAAAAAAATGTACACACAGACATGAATATACATATTTTCCTATGAATGCATAAAAATATACAGTATTGGACAAAACATTTGCAACCAAATAATGCTAATTTAGCTTCTTTATATAAAAGTGCTGCATTTTTTCAATTTAGAGAAATAACTATGTAACTGTTTAGAGACAAAGTTCTTCAAGTTTTATTCATCACAAAGTTCATTATTTGTACACGAAAATTAATAAATCAATCAAAAGTATTAAAAAAAGTTGATTTCCTTCTGGACAAAACAAGTGCAACTCGACAAAATGTTGACCAAGCTTTGTTTCGCTATCAATATTTCGTGGCGAATCCTTTGTTGTCGATCACAGCCTTGCATCTTATTTTTTTATTATTTTAGTTTACATTTCTTACATGTCGTGATTTACATGTAATATAAATATATAAACTTGGAATCTGGAAGAAGATCATATTGATCTTGTCGCCGGAACCATATAAAAAATTACAATATAATTACAATATAACTTTTAGACCATATAATACAGTTTATAACAAAATATTATTCAAAAGATTTGAAAAATAGTTAGAATAACATCTCAAAAATATTTCAATATATAATCCGTTGAAAAAATAATATTCTTTAACTTATTTTTAAAAACAGAAAAAGAGATAGATGAATTTAAATAAGGCTGGACAATTTCATTCCAGAGATAAGGTGCTCGATAATCTATACGAAACTGTTTATGCTTTGTTTGACAAAAGGGTTCTTTTAAATAGTTTTTATTTCGCAAACTATATTTATTCTTTACTTTAAAGGTAAATAGATCTTTAAAAACATTTAATAAATGGTTGTTCACACAACAAAACGTAAAACATAAAGTATTATACAAGTTTAGTTCATAAACGTTTAATAAATTCATATCTTTGAATAAAGATTTTGTGTTTGAAAAACGATTTAAAAAATATATTACTCGCATTGCATGTTTCTGATGGCGGTAAAGACGTTGCAACTTACTTTTACCTGTACTTCCCCAGGCAATATTTGCATAGCTTATATAGCTATGAGTAAATGAGTAGTATAGTTGTTTTAAATTATTTTTATTTAAATAATTTCTGGCCTTATAGAGGATTCCAATACTTTTTGCAACTTTAGTTGATAAATAATTAATATGAGTTTTCCATGTCATATTTTCGTCAAGATAAATACCTAGGAACTTTAAAGCGGAATCTTTTTTTATTTCTACTTCATCAATATAAAGTTTAGGTAAATTATTAGGTAAAAAACGTTTTTTTGTTGAGGAGTGGAAAAGGATCCACTTTGTTTTGTCAATGTTTAAGGTTAGTCTATTGCATTTAAACCAAGTAGAAATTTGTATAAGTTCTTTATTCATATTTAAAAAAAGTTTGCTAATATCTTTGTTAGATAAAAATAAATTAGTATCATCTGCAAACATAATTCTCAATAGGTTCGAGGCCTTATTTAGATCGTTGATGTATACTAAAAAGAGAAGTGGACCAAGGATAGAACCCTGTGGAACACCACATTTTATTTCAATTAATGTTCTATTTTGTAGATCAATAGGAAGCAATTCTTCTCCGTGGTAGACGAATTGCTTTCTATTAGACAAGTAGCTTTTATACCATTTAATCAATTTGCCAGTTATTCCGTTGAATTCAAGTTTTTTAAATAAGATATCATGATTGACTGTATCAAAAGCTTTTGATAAATTGACAAAAACGCCAAGTGTATATTGTGATCTAGCAAAATAATTTGAAACTTCGCGTGTAAACTGATTAATGGCTTGTTCGGTTGAACTATTTTTTTTAAAGCCAAATTGATTTTTATATAGTAAATTATTTGAAATTAGGTAGTTTTATGTTTTTTCGAAGATGATTTTTTCTAAAATTTTCGAAAACGTAGGAAGCATAGAAATAGGACGATAATTATTGATGTTTGATTTTTCTCCACCTTCATGAATAGGAATAACTTTGGCAATTTTTAATAGATCAGGGAAAACCCCTTGTTGTAAAGATATTTTAAAAACTTTAAATAGAATACCGCTCAAATTTTCATAGCAATCTATAATTATGTTCCCGTTTATTCCATCCGCACCGAGTGCTTGGTTTCTTTTTAGGGATTTAAAGGCTCTTTCAAACTCTTCAATTGTTAAATCTAGGGATAAGTCATGGGGAGAAAGTAAATTATTTGGAGTTGTCAAAAAATCATTAAAGGAAATATTTGTAGGAGGAATCCTATCAGCCAACCTGCTTCCAATATCCGAAAGTATTTATTAAATTCTTTTGCTATTTCATTTGGATCATTAACACAAACATTGTTTATTTTAATCATTTTCGGAAGGAAATTTAAACTAGTTTTCTGTTTCCCCGTTATTTCTTTCAATATTTTCCATATTTGTTTTGAGTAATTTTTATATTTGGTAATTAGATTAGAGTAATAATTTTTTTTCATGTTTTTACGAATTTTTTCAAATAGAGTTTTGTAGTTTTTATATATGCGTAAGTTAGCATGGGATTTTGTTTTTAAATATTTTATATACAATTTTTGTTTAATTTTTGAAGATTTTTTAAGACCCTTGGTAATCCAAGGACTATTTAAGGTTTTTGGTTTTAAGATTATTTCGGAGACGGGAAAATTTGCATTATACACCGAGAAAAATGTATTAAAAAACTTATTATAGATTATATTTATGTCTTCATTAAAATTTATGTCCTTCCAGTTTAACAATGATAATTGATATTTAAACGTTTCTAAATTTTTTTTGCTGAAAATACGTTTTCTTATAGTTTGACTTTTATTACAGTTAGGAGTTGAAATGGCGTTGATTGTTAGAAAAATGGGAAAATGGTCTGATATATCTAATTTTATAATGCCTTTTTGCATGTCATTGTCATATACATCTATTGTTAAAATGTTGTCTAATAGGGTGGCTGAGTTTTTTGTTATTCGAGTAGGCTGGTTGATAAGCGGTATTGCTCCTGATACAAATATTTCATCATAAAATCTTTTAATTTTTATGTTTTCGCAATAGCGTAAGCAATCCATATTAAAATCGCCAATTACAAAGTTTTTTTTCTTTTCTTTGTTACCTTTATGAAAAATATTGTGCTTTAAGTAAAAGCTTAAGTTTTCTGACGCACCACCAGGTAGCCTTTAACAACAACTTAGAAGAATGCTTTTGCTTTTTAACTTTTCGCTTTTATTGTTTAAAATTTCAATTGTAACGATTTCTTTATCGTCATCAGAAACGCACAAATCATTCCTAATGTTATTTCCAATGTTTAGTTTTACGTAAATCAGAATTCCTCCACCGCGTTTATTCAATTTTCTTTCTAATAAAATTGCTTCAAAACCAGGAAGATGGAAATTAGAGTTATTATTAAGCTCATTTTGTGAACACCAAGTTTCCGTTAAATAATATCAAAATAGTGTTTAGTTTCTTCTATAAAATGCCGAAGATTTTCAAAATTTTTGTTTATACTTCTTATATTTATGTGGACAATTCTGATTTTTTTGTTTTCATCGCCATTTTTAGAAAGAAATCTTCGAGGGATAGATTCGATCAGGTGATCAATGAAACTTTGTGGAATCGCAGCCCAGGCCTTTTAGGTTTGTTCAAACAGTTGATCCTTATTACGAACACCTTCACGATTAATTCTGCGGTTGATGATCTCCAACAGGTTCTCAATAGGGTTGAGATCCGGAGATTAAGGCGGCCAATCCATCACCGATAGGTGGTTGTCTTGAAACCACTGCTTGACTACTTTTGCTGTGTGTTTCGGATCGTTGTCTTGCTGAAAAACCCATTTTATTCCATTCAGCGTGAGGTAACATAACATCTTTCAGGATATTTTTATACATGAAACGGTCCATTATTCCATCGTTTCAATGTATTGGACCTAGACCGTTAGCAGAAAAACACACCCAAACCATTACATTGCCTCCACCATGCTTCACGGTCTTATGGCAGTAACGTAAATCGAGGCGTTTTCCGGCCGGTCGACGTACACGACAAATGCCATCACTCCCAATGATGTTGAACTTCGATTCATCACTGAACAGGACAGTTCGCCATTTCTGCACATTCCAGTCAATATGAGATGTAGCAAACAGAAGTCTTTTCTTCTGGTTTTTTAGTGAAATTAGCGGTTTCTTTGCAAGGCTTAGAGTAAACAGTCCGGCTTCAACAGCACGTCGTCTGATTGTTCGGTCCGATACAGGCAGCTCTAATTGCTTTTGTATCTCGACTGATGATATCCAGGGATCCTTCTTGACGGATCTGACGATCATTGAATCCTCTCTAGAAGTGGTGGAATGCGGTCCTCCAGCTTTGTTATCTGCTGCCAACTTCCCCGTAGATTGATATTTGGAACATAGTCTTGATACGGTCCATTTTTTCACGCGATACTTATCACGAATACTTTTTTGTGACATTCCACTTACGTAATCACCAATAATTTTCTTTCTTAGTTCCAATCCAAGACTGTCGGGAGCCATTTTTGCACTTGAAGTCATAAAAATATTTCTGGATGCTACTGGATGCTTCCAGATGCCTCTTCTGGAAACTTCTGGAAGCTTCTGCATGCTTCTGGAAACTTCTGGATACTTCCTTTAATTGTTAAAAAACTTCCGTGTCGTTGAAACGGACCAGATTTAAGAAAATGAAACAAACCAAAAAAGTTGCACTTGTTTTTTCCGCTGCAAAATGGCACTTGTCAACGAAACTCTGCCTGTGTGCTGTCACCTGTCAGCTGATTGCTCATGTCATGGCATGCTATGACTCCAGACTCCTGAACTGTTTGCTGTGGTAGTATAGTTCGTTTCGTTTTTAAGACGTAAAATTAGGAACACTTTTTAGCATCGTTCGATGTTGGTTGCAAATGTTTTGTCCAATACTGTATACTTTTATATTTATATATCATGTATATATGTTTATATATCATTTACATGTATATACACTGTGTGTCCCAAAAATAACCGAACTTTTTGGATATAAAATAAAACACACTCTATATCATCATTGAAAGTTATTATTTATTCAAAATAGCTTCCATGATACTTAATACAACGTTTGGCAGGATCAACCAGCGTATGCATAGATTTATTTATGTCATATATAGGAATGTTCTTTAGCATCTCGGTTACAGCTGCTTGAATGGCTGGGATATCATCATAAAATCCTCCTTTCATCTTGGTTTTCAGTTTTGGAAATAAAAAATACAAGTAAAAACACTATTTGGATAGTGTTTTTACTTGTATTTTCTATTTCACATGTTGCACACTTGTCCAAAATGGGAAATAATTACTCCGAAGCTTCCCGAAAAAACCCTTTGGAGCGAAGTATCTACATATGTTCCTGATTAGAAAAATGAAAAAAATGAAATCCTTCATGGCCGTCCGAGCGAGAAATTTTAGTTTTAAAATGTAAGAAATTGCGACAAAAAATATTTTTTTGCAATCAAAAGAAAACACATTTTTTATTCACTAAACATTGATCTACACTACATAACAGATCCCTGATGCATGGGTAAGTCACTAAAATGTTTAAAAAACTTCAAAATCAAAAGTAAAATGATTGTTTAGCAAGTTTAATTTTGATTTTTTTTAAAATGATTTAACATTTGTCCACTGTAGATTGCTATTATTCTTTTTATTCTATGAACACATAACAAATAAATAATGTGAGAAAACAATGTGAGAAAACAATGTATTCTTTAAAAAATTAAGTTGGGGGCAGCTTTAATGTTAGTTAGTCAAGCTTTTTTGAAAAACTAAAACATAAATAAACTGAAACAAAGAGACGATGTTTTCTTGATAACTTTGCATTATAGACGCTTGCTGTTGAAATCTACTATGCAACTCAGCAACTTTTCTGGATAGTCTGGATGACCCAGAGGCCTTTTGTATCTCTCCCAGTGGGTTCGGAAACTGTGATGAAGGGCTTCTGTTGTCTGTTCGCTGAATGGTCCAAGAGACTTTTTGTGACGATCAATGAAATCCTTGACATGAAAGAAGACAGTGTGGACTGTTGGACTCACACTTACTTTTGGCAAGGAAAGGAAAGCCAGTTGAAATTGGTCAATTTTCTTTGAGTAGTTTGAATCCAGATGATTTCCAAAGCAGGCATTCACAACTGCATCAAACTTTCTCAAAGTGTCGACGAATGGAAAAACATGAAAAGCTGAACAATTCTCTGCTTGTCTTTGAAGAAGGTCAACATTTTTGAGGAGTTTGCGGCATTCATTCCCAGCAAACTGCCCTCCGTGAAAAGGCTGTTCTTTGATATGAAGAGCTTTAGGCCATTCTTCAGCCTCAGGCCAGGAGTCCTTTAGTGCCTTGAACAGATGGTTCACTACACCGAGAAGGAGATGTAGCTCCATTGGTGGTATGATGTCAAGAACAAGTGCATTGTCAGAAAAATCCAAGAGGGGCTCATGCACCACATTCTGAAATTGTTTAGCCTTTTTCATGTCTAAACCAGCTGCTTTAAATGAGGCATAAGATCTTCTGATGGATCCAAAGGTTCGAAAGTTACCATTCTGTGATAACCTATTGTGGTCAATGTCACACCATGTGCAAGGGTGTGAGCTGACATGTGACTGAAGCCCACACACAAGGTTTGCCACCTTCAGGTCACTTGAAAGAAGAAAGTCAACTCGCTCAGAGAAGATGAGAGATAGTATTGTTCTCAAATTCTCATAGTTTTCTGGTACATCCTCTGCTACAGCAACAAGAAGTTGAGATTTCACACCACTGTCTTTTGCTGCAAAAGATGTAAGTGTCTTCTTGTCTGGTGGAGCTTGAACTTGAGAAATCAATTCATCTTCTTGAATCCCAAGGCTAACCTTGAGGAAACCACCACCACCGTCAATTCCAAGCTTGACTATGTGCTCTTTATACACTTGTCTTTTGAGCAAGACATCATTGAGAAGTTCGGAGAGATTCTTGCAGTGAACCACAATTTGTTTCTTTGTCTGAGACTTTTCATGTGTCACAGTTATGTTTGTGTGAGTGAAATGTTCAGATAGTTGTGTACCTATTTGATGGAATTTTGCCCGGAATTGAGGTTCAACAACTCTGGCTTGTGCAACATGGTTCAATGTTGAGGCCAATTTTTTGACGCTTGCATTAGACAGCCCTGTGTTTGTCTGAATGTTTGCAAGGTCTTGGGCTTTTAGAACTACTTCATCACCAAAGAGTCTTTTTGCGCTTGCTGCACCTGTATTAAAAACATTGCTATGAGTAGGAGCAAATTTTTCACATAAACAACCAAGTTTTCTTTATGGAAAGTAAAGTTTAGATTTGAACTGCAAATTTTATTTGTTAAAGTTTTTTTCTTTTGTAAAAGACAAAGACAATGGCAAAGTTTTAATTACTATCAGATAAAAGATTTGCAAGTTACTGTTACCTGGAGTAATTGGCAAAGGTCGCCCACCACCACTTTGTGCTATTCTTAGGGTTCCATGAGGAGAAGCCTCTTTAGATGAAATGACTGCTGAAGCAATCTGTTCACTGACTTTGGAATCTTTTGATGCCAACATCTTTATGTTATGCCTGAATTTGAACTGATTGCATTGATGAGGTACTCCTCTTCCAATTAAGGAGAGGCAATCAGAACATCTTCTTTGGTCTTGGGATGGTAAAGGCTGTTGTGGCATTTCAAATGGGTGCTTTTGCAATGCTTTCAGGTGTCCAATTTTGCAAATGATGCAATCACACTGCTGTCCTCTTGTCTCAGGCCTAGGGATGACAGATGAGAAATCAAAAATGGGAGGGACAGAGACATTCTCACCATTTTTCTTTCTCCTCAGAAGCAGTCTGCAAGAATCACACATTCCAAGTGGGACTCGTGTGTCACAAAAGTCAACATCCTGAGAAATCAGACTCTTGACTTGGTCTTTAAGAAAACTTGTTAGCTCCCTAGAACATTTTTTCATACAGAGGAGACAAACTGACTTCCGACAGTCTTCATGATTTTTTGCTGAGTTTGGCATTTTTGAGTTGTGCATTCCACGAATGAAAACATGAATGTCATTAAAATGCCTTTTCCCGAAATTTGGTTCAATATTTTATTAGGAATGTGCCACTAATACTTAAGAACTGATTTTTTCATCAAATTTTGAAAAAAAAAAATTAAAATTTTTTTTGGCAAAAATCTTATTTTTTAAACTGAAATTTCTCGCTCGGACGGTCATGAAGGATTTCATTTTTTTCATTTTTCTAATCAGGAACATATGTAGATACTCCGCTCCAAAGGGTTTTTTCGGGAAGCTTCGGAGTAGTTATTTCCAATTTTGGACAAGTGTGGTTGATAGATCAGGCGAAATGGAGGGTGGTTGATGAGAGAAATCCGTTTTTTCATCAAAAATTTTTTCAATTTTTTTGGTCTTGTGAGGCGGTGCATTGTCGTGCAATAAAAACAGTTGTTTTCCTGCTGGATATTCAGGTCTAACACGACAAATTCTTTTCCACAAACGATCTAAAATGCCTAAATAGTATCCTCTATTAACAGTTCGACCATCTAAAACAAATTTTTTGTGGACAATATCCTTCGAATCATAAAAAGTAATTAACATTGTCTTCATTCGAGACTTCTGGAAACGCAATTTTTTTGGTTTTGGCTCGTCTTTGGACTTCCATTCAGCAGATTGACGCTTAGTTTCAGGGTCATATTTAAAGCACCATGACTAATCACCAGTTATGATCGAATCAAGAAAGTCTGGATCGTTTTCAACAGTTTCAGCAATGTCTTTGCAATGCTCCACACGAGCGATTTTTTGGTCTTCATTTAATTCATGTGGATTAAAACGCGTACATACCTTTCTTTTACCGAAATCTTGAGTTAAAATTCTACAAACAGTGTTTTTACTTGTATTTAGTTCCTCAGCCATTTTTCTCGTAGTAAAACTTGCATCGATACCAATGATTTCTCGAACTTTTTCCACCAATTCAGCACGATTACTAGCTTCTGGACGACCTGGCCTCAGATCATCATTTAAATCCTCACGACTATTTTTAAATCGTGTAAACCACGTATAAACTTGAGTACGACTCATACAATCATCACCATAAATTTTTTTCATCAATTTGTATGTCTCAGCGAATTTTTTTTCAAGTTTAACACAAAATTTTATAATCGCTCTTTGTTCCATTTTCGTTTCGTAACATTAGGACGCGTTTTTCTTTTATTGAAATGGCTGTAACTTTCACATCTGTCATCCGATTTACGTGAATGTAGGTGCGTTTGAAAGAGGATGAATGTGTCTTTGTCATGCTGCAAACTATCAATTGATGGCGCTGCATGTTATATGATTTAAATATGAAGTTCGGTTATTTTTGAGACACACCGTGTATGTGTACACACGCATATTACGTATTAGGCCATGCCAAAAATATCACGAATTTCTGAAAATGAAAGGTTGCGGTATAAATACCTGTTCTATACATAAAAAGAAGTATATATACTAAATATGACCTCCCTAGAACTGCAAGCTTCTCTTCAAAATCTCGATCTGCCAGTGTTAACACAGAAACCTTTAGGGCAAGGTACCAAGAGAGTACCAATTTCAGAATATAATTAATATAAATATAATACTAATTTTGACATCAAGTTCTTGCTGTGTAACATAAGCTAACTTAAATGACAGGTAATCATATTTAGCATATTCTGCTTTGTATGAACGTTAATACCATGGAGCATAAAAAACTGTACATATAAAAGCTGACTTTTCCAGGTGAGGTAACTGATCTTTAGGCAGAAAATCTATTATACCTGATGTCATAGCAATAGTTAAATTGTAAAACCTGTCAGCCATGAAACAAGCATTGTGATTGGCTTCTGATTGATGAATTTTAAAACCATTCAGCTTTGGTGATGAGACATTTAAATAAAATGCAGCATACTTGACTAGACGATTATAATCATCTCTTGGAAATACTTTGTGATTAAGAGCAAACTTCAGATATTCCTGAGCTTCCAGGTAAAGTTGATGAAGTTCAGATGCAGCTTCCAGCTACTTTTCATCAAATTTCTTAAACTCAGACAGGTCAGCTTTTTGAATTATGGCATGATATTTTTCCAGTCCTTCCTGAAATCTTTATGGAACTGTCTATCTGGTGCAGCAGTAAGTCCAAGGACAATTACGATTGCCTTATGTATTGCTATTTCAAACATGAGATGTCTGCATAACAGCCAGAGAACAGGTTTTCCCAAAATAAAGCACAATCAGGTTATAATTCCTGCTTGGGCTCCTGTATTAACATGGTAGTATCTGCAACTGTATTAACATGGTAGTATCTGTATCTGTAAGTTGTGAATAATTTCTGTTTCATCAACAGCTTTGCCAGACTCTGCAGGTAAAACACCAAGTAAGAGATCGTTTTTATTCTCAAATTCAGGGCCAGTACTACAGATTGCAAGATATTTTCATTTAGATGTTTTAACAGCTTGCCATCAAAAGGGAGAACAAGGTGTTTTCCAGCCATTATCACTCTGTAATTTTCTCCGTTGGTAATACCTTAATAAAGATCATTTTTTAATACAATATATTATTGTTATAATGATTTATTTTTAGGAAAATATTCCACTTTTTAAAGGTGTAGTAAGATTTGTATCATAACTTTCATTTATAATAGATTTATATTAGAAAAACAGGGACAAGAAATATGGCATCTGAAGAAAAATCTTTTGATTTGAAAAACAAACTTAACTTAGACTGGCAAAAAGTTGGCATAAAACTTTTTCTTTAGGTGTTATATCCCTTTTCCCTTTAAAAATTACCTTGATGTTCAATTACTTTCGCTCTTTCTCTTGAAATACTGGATTAAGAAATGCCCATCTGATTAACATCTCCTCCCAGATAATTAACAACAGACGACAACAGCCAGGTTTGTAATTCAATGCTGATTAACCCTCTAGCACAAATAGGTGTAGTTACTGCCATCAGTTCTTCTCTTGTGATCTTTTTATTTACTTGCATTGAGCCTTTAGGTAAGACTTTTGGGGTTTTATCATGAGCAGCACCATATTCAAAGTCATCATCACTTCCTTCGAATGAGTCTTCTTCTCCTGCAAAATCTGGATCTGTCAAAATTGAGTCAAACATATCCAAACTGGCTGGACCAGAATGGTATATTGGTATATTCAGAATGAGCAGAGAAAACCCCAGACTCAGCTACAAAAAGCTAGCACAAATCTTCAATGAGTCAAAAAATAATCCAAAAGTTAGCAGAGAGCTCGTGAGACGAACATTGTCGGACAAAGATATTGGAACGTACATAGCTGCTAAAAAACCTCTTCTTTCAATCACGGATAACCGTAAACGACGAGTGTGGTCCAAAGAAAGGCTGGACTGGTATGTAGAACAGTGGGCAAAATTTATTTGGAGTGATGAAGCTAACTTTCAAGTTGTAAACCGCAAGGGAAGAATCTATGTCAAAAGATTTGCAACTGAGAATTATTCAGACAGGTTTTTGCAACATCGTCGACAAGGCGGTGGAGGTTCGGTTGGCATCCGGGGATGTTTTTCTCACAAAGGTATAGGCTTCTGTGAGCTGTATGAAGGCCGAATTAATCAATACACCTACAAGAACACATTGGAAACGTGTTTAGTTCCATCAATCAGACACTTGTATGGCAGAAGCAAGCAATTCATCTTTCAACAAGACGGGGCTTCAGCTCATACAGCACACTCAATCAAAGAATATTTTTTGAAAAAAAGTTCAATGTGATGCCCTCCCAGCAAACTCGCCATGCTTGCTCCATGCATGGCCCACCATCGGCCGACAAGCATGGCCCAAGCCAAGTGTTGCTCACCGTTTAATGCATGGTCCATGCATGGCAGCCGTTTTTTGACCAGCGTTTAGCCGTTGCTTCACCAATGCTTATTTTTGTTATTTTTAGTTCGTTTTTTTTTAAATTACTTTAAACCGGCGTTTATACGTTACTTTGTAATTGCTCATTTTTATGTTATTTTTGCTTTATTATTATTATTTTGTTACTTTTTTTTAAAACTAATACTTAGCACATAAGAGAATTTAAATTAAGAGGAATTCCTCGTTCTTCCTTTGTTCAAAGACGTAATAAGTTGCCGGAGGAAAAATATGAAAATAAGTCAATGTTTACTTAACTCAGAAAAGGTATACGCGAAAACATATAATTGATGAGATATTTCAAAATATTATAAAATGGAATGTAGAAAATTAGGTCCACCGTTTTTGCAATACGCTTTATATTGATAATTATTTTACATTTCAATAAAAGTTAGTTAAAATGCAATTCAAATTCATATAAAGGTTTAAGATTAGCAAAAGCTTAGCCATCATTTCTTCGGCCGCCATTTATTCGACCATATGGTGTTAACTATCGATACTCTTCGACTTCACATTTTACTGCAATCTTTCTGGCATGTCAAACTGCTTCTGATAAATCAAAAGTAAAACAATTGATCGTTCGTAATATAAGACATTTACACTTAAAAAATTACATCTACACTTATTACTTATTATACTACGTTACTTAACAAATCACTCGCTGACAATTTTACATCGCTGTCAACAATTAATCCAAACAAGTTTTTATCTATTTTTAGACATAAAAACTAAAATTCATATGTATAAAAAAAAGATTAAAAAAAAAAAAAAGATAAAAAACGATGACGATACACTTTGTTTGTTTTACATATGATTACAACGAAAAGCTGCTAAACAGCTGAAAGTGAAAAAAATGTTAAATAAGCTTCAAATCTGAAATAAAATTTAAGAAATGTAAACTTTAAGTAAAAAAAGTTTATAATAACACAAAAACAAACTATAATAAAAATAACAAATAATACAATCTCAATCAAATTCAAGACAAAAACTACAAGTTTTGTAAAACTACCATCTGTCAAGAGTTTGCGTTAACCAGCGTTTGATGCGCCATTCGACATCTGCTTCATATTCACCTTCCTCATGCTTTCAAAGTGTGACTGTTAAATTGATAAAAAATTTATTTAAAAGCTATTCACTTAATTGTCACCAAAAAAATTGTACTTAGTGTCGATGATGAGTGGACCTTTGAACTTTCCAAATAAAGGTTTAGTTTTATACATGTCATGCCACATTTATTTTTTTCTGTTGATCATCAACATCATTATTATCAAAAACTTGACTAGTTTCTAAAAAATAATTTGCGTCATTAAGTCTAAACCTAAATCTGGCCCTGAAAATATTACTATTGTATATAGGAATAGTAAACTATAAAAATGAGTATTATACTATAAAAAAAATCATACCGTAATGAAAGAAAACCATTGTAAAATATAAAATATCAAAGAAAGTTTTTACAATTATCAAGAGTTATGAGTTAAAGTTTTTAATGCACGACGTGCACGACCACCATTTCTATCAGGAGCTTTCATCAGCCATCTTTTAATGCACTTCTCAACATCTGCATTACTAGCACCTTTTTCATGCTTTTGAACTGCAACTGTTAAATTTAAAACAAGATAGATATATGTGATCCACTTAATTAGCACAAATAAATAAATATTATTTTGCTTACTGTTGACTATGCCAGGAATTTTTTTTAACTTTCCGAATGCA
>NW_028324324.1:0-36196 GCF_058129835.1 Hydra viridissima
GTCTGTTCTGACTTCTCAACGATACATAAGCTGACATTTTAAAACCTTTTTTGGTACCTCTTGCATCGTTCATGGGAGATGGATTCCTTCTTATGTAAGATAATGCTAGACCACATACGGCGCATGTTGTTACTGAATACTTACAAAATGCTACTATTCAAGTTTTGGAGTGGCCGGCTTGCAGTCCAGATATGAACCCAATAGAGCATCTTTGGGGCATAATGGCACGCTGTGTTAGAAGTCAACATCCACCACCTAGACGAGTTGCGACAAAGTCTTATCCGCGTATGTGAAGATATCCTTCAAGAAACGATTACACCTCTAATTAAAAGAAATCCACGGTGCTGTCTGGCTGCAACAACATCAAGATGTGGCAACACTAGATATTGATAAGTCAAAAATGTTACATTTTAAGCTGTATTAGTGTGCATAACAACAATAATCATCTTAGTTTATTTTGTTACTTACCTTAATTTTATTACTTACCATATTTCTAGTTTTAGTTTGTTTTTCTTTCTTTTCTTTTCTTTTCTCACCATCCTCAAAGTCGCTTTTATTATTATCATCGAAATAACTGTGTTCATGTGTTCTATTCTTAACACGTTTGTCAAAATATATGACCACAATTAAAATAAATCGAAATGTATGTGGTGCGTTAATTTTGCGGTTAAGTGTATATTAACTAGATATTTAACTCGCGCTTTCGCAGTGAAGCATATTTTTTTGCCAAGCAAGTTTTTTTTTGCCAGCCAGAATCATAAAAACATCGATTAAAACAAACGAATTATTGTCAGTTTAAATAAAGAGGCTACCGGCTTTAAAAACTTAAAAAACTTGCTTCACAATTTCTTACGAAATTTATTTGAAGTTTTACATCTAGTTAGTATAAATATCATTGGTTTAGCTAAGAGCATAGTAACGGTTTCTGCTTACTCGCGCAGCCTAGTAAGATGGGTGCACCGCGGACGCTCAGTTGCGAATTCTTTCTTTTTTTTTTTTATCATTCCCCTTCCCGAAACCCCGAAATGAACGAAATGCGATTGGCAAGTATTTGATGCATACCTTAATACACAGTGACTAAATTGTAGTATGTGTTTTTTCCGTGCCGAAACTCTGGTCGGAAGACAGTGCATCTTTTTAGATATTTTAGAGCTTGTGGGTTATCACTAGTACCCAAGCCTTTTTATGAGTCATTAAAAAAAAATTTACAAACAAAACTGTATTCTTCTTCTTTTTTTTTTCCGATTGTGATCAGATTATGATTTGTACTGACGATATTACACTGTGTCTACTTCCTCGGTCTTATTTTCTTACAAACATTAACAACATTTGTAGTTTCGTAACTATCCCATTGACCCTTTCATGCACCAATTATTTTTCCATAACTAACATAATCCATAAAAAATCATCTACAAAATGACAGCGGTACTATTAACTGTTTTAATTAGACTTTTTCTACACCTTGATACATTTTGATAGCTTTACAGAACGTCAGTTTTCTTTACCCGTTGATGTAACAATTTTGCTGACAACATTTGAATACTTTGAACACTTTGCCAACGCATTAAATATTCTTGCAGTCGTACTATCTTGCGTGTTTGTGATCCCCACCACTATTGAGTTTGCGTGGCAGCATAGGTATAGCGACAATCGACTAATGGATTTTTAGAAGCCAGCGTTGCTCATACACTTTCAAAAGTAGAACTGCTCTCACTAAGATTAGTCGCGCTGGTGCTATTTCATGCGCTCCAGTTAAAAAGGAGCGCCAAGCTACCGGTTGCTAAAAAACCCGCGGTAAAGAAAGCTGAAACAGCACCTAAGAAGAAAGTCGCTGCAAAGAGTGCCACCGCAAAAGTGGACAAGAAATAACCTGTACTGCTCAATCCTTCATCAAACGGCTATTTTCATAGGTACACATTTCTTTAAAACGTTGCGCGGCATTTAGGACTTTGTCAGGTAGTAACAATTACACTAATTGAGTTTGAAAGTCACAGTAACCTCACCGGTAACTGCTCCGTGCTTTTTAGGTCGATGTATATTCTAGAAAAGGGGAGTTTGAGAGCAATTTTGAAGAAGAAAAAAAAAGGTTTTAAGTTGTTCATAGCCTAGGACGGATGCAGCAGTTTAAGTGTTTTATTTTAGCAGCTAGTTTAGCTATTCTGCACTTGGCATTGTTTGCACAATTAAATATAGCGATTGCAACAGATATTTTCATTTGAACCTATTTCGTTAATGCGTCTAATGTTTTTAAAAGATGCGTGGCTATAAAAATAGCCGTTTGAGCGGATTTTGATCTACTTACTGCTGGTGTACTTGGTAACAGCCTTGGTGCCTTCGCTCACTGCGTGTTTAGCAAGTTCACCGGGAAGTAAAAGGCGCACGGCGGTTTGAATTTCACGCGAAGAGATCGTAGATTTCTTATTTTGAAGGGCGAGCCGCGAAGCTTCAGAAGCAATTCTTTCGAAAATGTCGTTCACGAAAGAATTCATGATGCTCATTGCTTTAGAAGAAACACCGAC
This sequence comes from Hydra viridissima, assembly GCF_058129835.1. Taxonomy (NCBI): domain Eukaryota; kingdom Metazoa; phylum Cnidaria; class Hydrozoa; order Anthoathecata; family Hydridae; genus Hydra; species Hydra viridissima. The sequence continues at coordinate 2,520 of NW_028324324.1, forward strand.
ATCAGGGTGAACTTGCTTCAGGACGTTGTAAATGTAAATGGCATAAGACTCTCGTCTCTTTCTCTTGCGCTTCTTGTCACCAGTTCCAGCGATTTTACCACCTTTCTTACCGGCGCGCTTCTCGCCTTTTTTCGCCACCTTTGGCGCTTGTTTTCCTCCGGTTTTTTGTGCGTCTGACATTTCGACGGGCCTAACAGTAAAAATTCTTTTCGTTTGTTTTCATTGCATTGCAACTGGATTTAATTTAAGATAAAGTTGTAGCCTCCAACTTGAAAACTCTTGCGTCATATGCACTTCTATTGGTTCTTAAAAGATTAAGTTGTTTGAGCATCGTTTATTTCTTTTTTACTATTGGTTAAAAAAAGGTTGACTTTGAGACCACTCTATTTTGATAAGAATAGCAAACTTTTTGCTGTTTAAAATAAAAAAAAGGCGCACGAGATCTCTGGTCCGTCTGTCTGTCTCTGCTTGTGTTAGAAAATAAAATGTCAGGACGTGGAAAAGGAGGAAAAGCTAAGGCCAAGGCAAAAACTCGATCTTTTAGAGCGGGTCTTCAGTTTCCTGTTGGTCGCGTTCACCGATTTTTGCGCAAAGGGCATTACGCCAATCGCATCGGTTCAGGCGCACCGGTCTACTTAGCTGCAGTTTTGGAATACCTCTCCGCCGAAATCTTAGAGTTAGCTGGTAATGCTGCACGCGATAACAAAAAAGCCAGGATCATTCCTCGTCACTTACAGCTAGCTGTTCGCAACGACGAAGAGTTAAACAAGTTGTTGTCAGGTGTTACAATTGCGAGCGGCGGTGTGTTGCCAAACATTCAAGCTGTGTTGCTTCCCAAAAAGAACGAGAAGGTTCCAAAGCCAGCAGCCCAGTAAACGGCGGTATAAACAACACAAAAGGCTATTTTCATAGCCACACATCCGTTAAAAATTATTGTTAAGGCGTTAGAAACTTTAAATTTTAAATTAAAGCCGTACACTATTGCCTACGACCATACCACGGTGAATACACCCGTTCTCGTCCGATCACGGAAGTTAAGCATCGTCGGGCCAGGGTAGTACTTGGATGGGTGACCGCCTGGGAACTCCTGGTGCCGTAGGCTTTTGCAACCGTTTACGAAAAAAAAAAAAAAAAGTCGCCAAAGGGGACTCCCTTTTCTTTACAAAATCTGCTTTTTCAGTTGACTCTAAGATACACAGAACTCATCCCCTGCAAAAGAATATGCATAAACACGGCCCTGCCTGGGTGGTGTCGATTGAAAGGGGAGCGACTGGTCGAAAGGTGTGTGAGGGCGCTTCTTCCGTCTCCGCATCTCTGAGGGAAAGAAAATGGCGCTCTTTTTCCTCGCACAAAAGCCAGAAAGCTAGTTTTGATGCTGAACAACAAGGGCAACGGTTAAAGGGACTATAGCCACCATAGTCAACGAGGGCCCAGGGGAAGTTTTCTTAAGGGGCCCTCGTTGTGATCAATTACATACCCAGGACCAATAGAAGTGTGCTCTAGTCATTAAAAATTAAAAACGAAAGTTAATGAAATCTTTTAAAAGTCAAAACTATTTAAATCTTTTAAAAAAATGATTTTTAAAATATCGTTTGTAGATACACGGGGATACCCGGGAATCTTCCCCGTCCTCTCGGCGGCCATGAAAGAAACCCTCGCAAGTCTAAAGTTGCACGATGTCAATGTTCCCTAGTTTTGTCGAAATGACGAAAAGACTGCAAAACTAGCTTTGAAGAGCAAAAATTTGTAAGATTCGTCAATCGTCGTTACGTATCTCTGGCAACGTTGCGTATTGACGTGTCAACTTGCCAAAATGTTTCGGTCGTTGTCGTTTCTTTCTAAGATCAACACGTAGGAATCAGAGCTGTTTTCATGAAAATAATGAACGGTAGTAAAAGAATGCATTTCACCGCACCAGAATCCAATATGCGATATGCATAAATGGTTGACAATTGTTGTTACTGTTGCTGCTGCTGTTGTTGTTACTATTGTTACTGTTAGATCGTTATTGCTAATGCTTATTTTTTTGTGGTCGTTGCTATTGTCAGTATTACTATTATCGTTAGTTTATCGATGCTATCGTTAATTTTTGTTATTGTCGTTATTGTTATCTTCATCGTTGTCATTATTTTCGTTGTCACTATTGATATCGATTTTCTTATTGCTACTGTTTGTTATTTTAACTATTATTATCGTCATTGTTTTTTATTACAGCGACTCGTTTTCACTGTTGTGACTGTCACATTTTGTTCCGCCGTCGAGTGATTTCCGGGATTGTAACCGGTCGATCACGCTTGCTGGTTGTCACGTTGAAACGATTCTCGTCGCTCCTATGCTTATTTGGTTGCCTCTTTGCGATTCTTAGATTTTTATTGATTTTGTACAAAAAAAAAAAAAAACAAAAAAAAAAAAAACAACAACTTTTGAAATAAATAAAATTTATTTGCACTTATAGCAGACTTTGTATGCGCCTCTCAAAATATGCAGTAGACTCTTAGGGGTGAGAGGAGAGGTTTTTTTTTTAAGTCGTTAGAGGAGGGGGCGAGCGCGAACGCAGGCCCCCACTACCAGAAATTGTACGGTCGAGTTACCGACGTTAGCGGTAATCGCAGGGGTCAGCCCAGGCGAAGTGCAATGCAAGAGCCTCACCCTGGAAGAAGCCCCATGTTGATCAGGTTTACTTCCCCGTCAGGTAAGTATGCTTTTCCCGTTGTGTGGGCAGCCTCGGACGTGCCCCAATCTTCTCAATTGTGGGTTTTCGATTGCACACCGCATCGTCCCGTTTGTTTGCTTTTTTTTTTTCCTTCTCTATAGTATGGGCCGCGCTCAGCAGTAGTGCAACGCCGAGGCAACCCGCGGTCAGGGCGAGGTAAACCTACGATCCCTTGACCAAATGCCAAAAATCAGATTAATATATGAGCCGGACTATGCCGGCGTACCAGATATTAAACTGATAAGAACAGATACTACACTTGATCTTAGCCATTAGGCCGAGAAGCGATACTTTTTGCAACGACTTTGTCCCGGCTCCCTCCCTCTCAACGAAAAAACTTGTGGACATTTGAATGATCAAGTCGATGGGTAACTTTAAGTTTCAACGATGAAAACATGGCTTTCTTGTACTGCATCAATTTCACTCTAAAACATTTGGGCTTTTTTTCAAAAATAACCCAGCTTCTTTCAAAAATAACAAGCTTCTTTCAAAAATAACCCAATTAACCAAAACATAAAAAACGTTTAAAGGCTTTTAAATTTAACGCTGGGCAGCAGATGTGATCAAAGGCCAAGTTGAACAACTGAAAATCAACTCTGTATATGAGCGTCCGACAGATTTCTCTGTCAAAAAGCATTTTGAGAACCTCTGTATTTAAATGTTCTTTTCAACTGTTGTAATGACAGTACTTTAATTCATCACCAGGGTCGCCAAGAAACAGCAGAGTTTAGGAGGACTTGCTTGTCATTAGCCTCGATCCTTTCCCAAGTAGTAATTCCTCACAAAGTCTAAAAAAACAAGCTTGAAAGTTTAAAAATTGGGATGGTGCAAATTAAGTTAAGAATTTAAACTGAGTAGCAAGAAAATATTTTTCAGATACTTTAGTTATTGCAAGAAATGAACACTTTAAATGTTTACTGACAAAAAGGTAAAACAATTTTAAAAAGTGACCTAAAACATCCACTGACAAAATATCAAATGACAAATGGAAAATGAAAAAATTTATGACACTAAACCGACACAGCATTAGGTTAGCAAAGGTAAAGCATACATACCTTGCACACTGTATCTGCATTTTTCCAATCACAAACTCGCAGAGCGTGGTAAAAGTTAATGAGACCTGGAACAATAAGCAAAGTATTTTTTTTAAATATTACATTTTTTAACATATTACCTAACCTAAATTAAGCCTGCAAATGTATTTGCGTACAAATTAGAAGCTCAGGATTGATGGAGAATAAACTTAAAAATATAATTCCCAAGTCAGTTAAAAGGATGTTTACTTGTTGGCTAAAGGTCAACTTTTTCAAACTATCACTTTTAAAAAATGGTTCTGGTAAACTATCGAAGAAACATGACTTACCTTTTTCTTGAAACTTTAACTGCTTCAATATTATATGCTCTGCTAACCTAACTTAACCCTTAACCTTGCCCCAGGACAACACTCAAAATTCTCTTTCAATAACTTATTTTCAATAATCAGACTTGCTACCTGAGGCTGAGTTAACTTTAGCAGTAACTCTATAAAACATAATGTGAGAAAGCCAAACAAAAGGTTCAGTTCAAAATGTAATGAGTATGTAATTTTTTTAAAATTTTATCGCATATCTTTAATCGAATTAAAGGGATCATTCCAAAGAAGCTATAGATTGTCCAGTGAAAAGCATACCTAATTAAGCATTACTTTATTGGGGTTGTGTCAGTATAACTGTAAATGAAACAAAGCTATGAACAAACTAAAGAAATAGGTAAAAGTCTTAGAAAGATCCTATTTCTGTTTCACTCACCAATAAAATCAAGAAGAATTTCCCACTTCTTATTCATTGAGTGGGATGCTCTAAAGAGTATTGCAACTTGCATTCTGGATAATCCAGGAACTCAGAACAAACTCTGTAACTGCACTCATGAAAGTCTTTTGTGACTACTCCTTCATAAAGTTGATGCTTCTAAAAATGAAAATTTATTTTTGAAAGGATTTTTTCATCAGAAACTATTCTTAAGTATTTGAAGACTTGAAAAAGTAAAGTGGGCACAACAATAGGGGTTAAACTGCTTCAAATTTTAAAACACAAACACCAAAATAAGGTGAAAAGATTGAAAATAAAATAGCACAGTACTTTTTATTACCTTAAAGCATTCTTGAAAAATCGTTAAAAAAACTGTGTGAACTCCTCTAAACTTGTCACTTGTCTTGGTTTTGGCATCAGCTACTGTATGAGAAGATAAAACAGGATTTAATTTGTTTAGTTTCCCTTTTTTTTATTTTCTTTTTTTTTTTCGAAACAAGCTAAAAGCACCTTTTCTGCTCTTGACGCTACGCCAACACCAAAAATTTCAGTAGGACTGCGCGTAACCACTGCACCGTTGTTAAACTCAATGATATGCACTTTACCGCAAAATTAACGCACCACTTATAAATTCCGACTTATTTTGAAAAATATTACGTATTTCCCGGATTTATCAAATACAAAGTCGATAATAATGTTTATTGTGACGTCATTTGTAGGCTTTATTCCGTTTTAGTTTCCAAATTGTAGCAGCTTTTCATAAGCAGCACGTTTTGCTGTAACTAAACCTCACTTTTAAAAGAAAAGTATGTATAAAGTTAGTATGAACAGATGTGTTGCTCAATGATAACTGTCATTTGAGCAACACGTCTGTTCTGACTTCTCAACGATACATAAGCTGACATTTTAAAACCTTTTTTGGTACCTCTTGCATCGTTCATGGGAGATGGATTCCTTCTTATGTAAGATAATGCTAGACCACATACGGCGCATGTTGTTACTGAATACTTACAAAATGCTACTATTCAAGTTTTGGAGTGGCCGGCTTGCAGTCCAGATATGAACCCAATAGAGCATCTTTGGGGCATAATGGCACGCTGTGTTAGAAGTCAACATCCACCACCTAGACGAGTTGCGACAAAGTCTTATCCGCGTATGTGAAGATATCCTTCAAGAAACGATTACACCTCTAATTAAAAGAAATCCACGGTGCTGTCTGGCTGCAACAACATCAAGATGTGGCAACACTAGATATTGATAAGTCAAAAATGTTACATTTTAAGCTGTATTAGTGTGCATAACAACAATAATCATCTTAGTTTATTTTGTTACTTACCTTAATTTTATTACTTACCATATTTCTAGTTTTAGTTTGTTTTTCTTTCTTTTCTTTTCTTTTCTCACCATCCTCAAAGTCGCTTTTATTATTATCATCGAAATAACTGTGTTCATGTGTTCTATTCTTAACACGTTTGTCAAAATATATGACCACAATTAAAATAAATCGAAATGTATGTGGTGCGTTAATTTTGCGGTTAAGTGTATATTAACTAGATATTTAACTCGCGCTTTCGCAGTGAAGCATATTTTTTTGCCAAGCAAGTTTTTTTTTGCCAGCCAGAATCATAAAAACATCGATTAAAACAAACGAATTATTGTCAGTTTAAATAAAGAGGCTACCGGCTTTAAAAACTTAAAAAACTTGCTTCACAATTTCTTACGAAATTTATTTGAAGTTTTACATCTAGTTAGTATAAATATCATTGGTTTAGCTAAGAGCATAGTAACGGTTTCTGCTTACTCGCGCAGCCTAGTAAGATGGGTGCACCGCGGACGCTCAGTTGCGAATTCTTTCTTTTTTTTTTTTATCATTCCCCTTCCCGAAACCCCGAAATGAACGAAATGCGATTGGCAAGTATTTGATGCATACCTTAATACACAGTGACTAAATTGTAGTATGTGTTTTTTCCGTGCCGAAACTCTGGTCGGAAGACAGTGCATCTTTTTAGATATTTTAGAGCTTGTGGGTTATCACTAGTACCCAAGCCTTTTTATGAGTCATTAAAAAAAAATTTACAAACAAAACTGTATTCTTCTTCTTTTTTTTTTCCGATTGTGATCAGATTATGATTTGTACTGACGATATTACACTGTGTCTACTTCCTCGGTCTTATTTTCTTACAAACATTAACAACATTTGTAGTTTCGTAACTATCCCATTGACCCTTTCATGCACCAATTATTTTTCCATAACTAACATAATCCATAAAAAATCATCTACAAAATGACAGCGGTACTATTAACTGTTTTAATTAGACTTTTTCTACACCTTGATACATTTTGATAGCTTTACAGAACGTCAGTTTTCTTTACCCGTTGATGTAACAATTTTGCTGACAACATTTGAATACTTTGAACACTTTGCCAACGCATTAAATATTCTTGCAGTCGTACTATCTTGCGTGTTTGTGATCCCCACCACTATTGAGTTTGCGTGGCAGCATAGGTATAGCGACAATCGACTAATGGATTTTTAGAAGCCAGCGTTGCTCATACACTTTCAAAAGTAGAACTGCTCTCACTAAGATTAGTCGCGCTGGTGCTATTTCATGCGCTCCAGTTAAAAAGGAGCGCCAAGCTACCGGTTGCTAAAAAACCCGCGGTAAAGAAAGCTGAAACAGCACCTAAGAAGAAAGTCGCTGCAAAGAGTGCCACCGCAAAAGTGGACAAGAAATAACCTGTACTGCTCAATCCTTCATCAAACGGCTATTTTCATAGGTACACATTTCTTTAAAACGTTGCGCGGCATTTAGGACTTTGTCAGGTAGTAACAATTACACTAATTGAGTTTGAAAGTCACAGTAACCTCACCGGTAACTGCTCCGTGCTTTTTAGGTCGATGTATATTCTAGAAAAGGGGAGTTTGAGAGCAATTTTGAAGAAGAAAAAAAAAGGTTTTAAGTTGTTCATAGCCTAGGACGGATGCAGCAGTTTAAGTGTTTTATTTTAGCAGCTAGTTTAGCTATTCTGCACTTGGCATTGTTTGCACAATTAAATATAGCGATTGCAACAGATATTTTCATTTGAACCTATTTCGTTAATGCGTCTAATGTTTTTAAAAGATGCGTGGCTATAAAAATAGCCGTTTGAGCGGATTTTGATCTACTTACTGCTGGTGTACTTGGTAACAGCCTTGGTGCCTTCGCTCACTGCGTGTTTAGCAAGTTCACCGGGAAGTAAAAGGCGCACGGCGGTTTGAATTTCACGCGAAGAGATCGTAGATTTCTTATTTTGAAGGGCGAGCCGCGAAGCTTCAGAAGCAATTCTTTCGAAAATGTCGTTCACGAAAGAATTCATGATGCTCATTGCTTTAGAAGAAACACCGACATCAGGGTGAACTTGCTTCAGGACGTTGTAAATGTAAATGGCATAAGACTCTCGTCTCTTTCTCTTGCGCTTCTTGTCACCAGTTCCAGCGATTTTACCACCTTTCTTACCGGCGCGCTTCTCGCCTTTTTTCGCCACCTTTGGCGCTTGTTTTCCTCCGGTTTTTTGTGCGTCTGACATTTCGACGGGCCTAACAGTAAAAATTCTTTTCGTTTGTTTTCATTGCATTGCAACTGGATTTAATTTAAGATAAAGTTGTAGCCTCCAACTTGAAAACTCTTGCGTCATATGCACTTCTATTGGTTCTTAAAAGATTAAGTTGTTTGAGCATCGTTTATTTCTTTTTTACTATTGGTTAAAAAAAGGTTGACTTTGAGACCACTCTATTTTGATAAGAATAGCAAACTTTTTGCTGTTTAAAATAAAAAAAAGGCGCACGAGATCTCTGGTCCGTCTGTCTGTCTCTGCTTGTGTTAGAAAATAAAATGTCAGGACGTGGAAAAGGAGGAAAAGCTAAGGCCAAGGCAAAAACTCGATCTTTTAGAGCGGGTCTTCAGTTTCCTGTTGGTCGCGTTCACCGATTTTTGCGCAAAGGGCATTACGCCAATCGCATCGGTTCAGGCGCACCGGTCTACTTAGCTGCAGTTTTGGAATACCTCTCCGCCGAAATCTTAGAGTTAGCTGGTAATGCTGCACGCGATAACAAAAAAGCCAGGATCATTCCTCGTCACTTACAGCTAGCTGTTCGCAACGACGAAGAGTTAAACAAGTTGTTGTCAGGTGTTACAATTGCGAGCGGCGGTGTGTTGCCAAACATTCAAGCTGTGTTGCTTCCCAAAAAGAACGAGAAGGTTCCAAAGCCAGCAGCCCAGTAAACGGCGGTATAAACAACACAAAAGGCTATTTTCATAGCCACACATCCGTTAAAAATTATTGTTAAGGCGTTAGAAACTTTAAATTTTAAATTAAAGCCGTACACTATTGCCTACGACCATACCACGGTGAATACACCCGTTCTCGTCCGATCACGGAAGTTAAGCATCGTCGGGCCAGGGTAGTACTTGGATGGGTGACCGCCTGGGAACTCCTGGTGCCGTAGGCTTTTGCAACCGTTTACGAAAAAAAAAAAAAAAAGTCGCCAAAGGGGACTCCCTTTTCTTTACAAAATCTGCTTTTTCAGTTGACTCTAAGATACACAGAACTCATCCCCTGCAAAAGAATATGCATAAACACGGCCCTGCCTGGGTGGTGTCGATTGAAAGGGGAGCGACTGGTCGAAAGGTGTGTGAGGGCGCTTCTTCCGTCTCCGCATCTCTGAGGGAAAGAAAATGGCGCTCTTTTTCCTCGCACAAAAGCCAGAAAGCTAGTTTTGATGCTGAACAACAAGGGCAACGGTTAAAGGGACTATAGCCACCATAGTCAACGAGGGCCCAGGGGAAGTTTTCTTAAGGGGCCCTCGTTGTGATCAATTACATACCCAGGACCAATAGAAGTGTGCTCTAGTCATTAAAAATTAAAAACGAAAGTTAATGAAATCTTTTAAAAGTCAAAACTATTTAAATCTTTTAAAAAAATGATTTTTAAAATATCGTTTGTAGATACACGGGGATACCCGGGAATCTTCCCCGTCCTCTCGGCGGCCATGAAAGAAACCCTCGCAAGTCTAAAGTTGCACGATGTCAATGTTCCCTAGTTTTGTCGAAATGACGAAAAGACTGCAAAACTAGCTTTGAAGAGCAAAAATTTGTAAGATTCGTCAATCGTCGTTACGTATCTCTGGCAACGTTGCGTATTGACGTGTCAACTTGCCAAAATGTTTCGGTCGTTGTCGTTTCTTTCTAAGATCAACACGTAGGAATCAGAGCTGTTTTCATGAAAATAATGAACGGTAGTAAAAGAATGCATTTCACCGCACCAGAATCCAATATGCGATATGCATAAATGGTTGACAATTGTTGTTACTGTTGCTGCTGCTGTTGTTGTTACTATTGTTACTGTTAGATCGTTATTGCTAATGCTTATTTTTTTGTGGTCGTTGCTATTGTCAGTATTACTATTATCGTTAGTTTATCGATGCTATCGTTAATTTTTGTTATTGTCGTTATTGTTATCTTCATCGTTGTCATTATTTTCGTTGTCACTATTGATATCGATTTTCTTATTGCTACTGTTTGTTATTTTAACTATTATTATCGTCATTGTTTTTTATTACAGCGACTCGTTTTCACTGTTGTGACTGTCACATTTTGTTCCGCCGTCGAGTGATTTCCGGGATTGTAACCGGTCGATCACGCTTGCTGGTTGTCACGTTGAAACGATTCTCGTCGCTCCTATGCTTATTTGGTTGCCTCTTTGCGATTCTTAGATTTTTATTGATTTTGTACAAAAAAAAAAAAAAACAAAAAAAAAAAAAACAACAACTTTTGAAATAAATAAAATTTATTTGCACTTATAGCAGACTTTGTATGCGCCTCTCAAAATATGCAGTAGACTCTTAGGGGTGAGAGGAGAGGTTTTTTTTTTAAGTCGTTAGAGGAGGGGGCGAGCGCGAACGCAGGCCCCCACTACCAGAAATTGTACGGTCGAGTTACCGACGTTAGCGGTAATCGCAGGGGTCAGCCCAGGCGAAGTGCAATGCAAGAGCCTCACCCTGGAAGAAGCCCCATGTTGATCAGGTTTACTTCCCCGTCAGGTAAGTATGCTTTTCCCGTTGTGTGGGCAGCCTCGGACGTGCCCCAATCTTCTCAATTGTGGGTTTTCGATTGCACACCGCATCGTCCCGTTTGTTTGCTTTTTTTTTTTCCTTCTCTATAGTATGGGCCGCGCTCAGCAGTAGTGCAACGCCGAGGCAACCCGCGGTCAGGGCGAGGTAAACCTACGATCCCTTGACCAAATGCCAAAAATCAGATTAATATATGAGCCGGACTATGCCGGCGTACCAGATATTAAACTGATAAGAACAGATACTACACTTGATCTTAGCCATTAGGCCGAGAAGCGATACTTTTTGCAACGACTTTGTCCCGGCTCCCTCCCTCTCAACGAAAAAACTTGTGGACATTTGAATGATCAAGTCGATGGGTAACTTTAAGTTTCAACGATGAAAACATGGCTTTCTTGTACTGCATCAATTTCACTCTAAAACATTTGGGCTTTTTTTCAAAAATAACCCAGCTTCTTTCAAAAATAACAAGCTTCTTTCAAAAATAACCCAATTAACCAAAACATAAAAAACGTTTAAAGGCTTTTAAATTTAACGCTGGGCAGCAGATGTGATCAAAGGCCAAGTTGAACAACTGAAAATCAACTCTGTATATGAGCGTCCGACAGATTTCTCTGTCAAAAAGCATTTTGAGAACCTCTGTATTTAAATGTTCTTTTCAACTGTTGTAATGACAGTACTTTAATTCATCACCAGGGTCGCCAAGAAACAGCAGAGTTTAGGAGGACTTGCTTGTCATTAGCCTCGATCCTTTCCCAAGTAGTAATTCCTCACAAAGTCTAAAAAAACAAGCTTGAAAGTTTAAAAATTGGGATGGTGCAAATTAAGTTAAGAATTTAAACTGAGTAGCAAGAAAATATTTTTCAGATACTTTAGTTATTGCAAGAAATGAACACTTTAAATGTTTACTGACAAAAAGGTAAAACAATTTTAAAAAGTGACCTAAAACATCCACTGACAAAATATCAAATGACAAATGGAAAATGAAAAAATTTATGACACTAAACCGACACAGCATTAGGTTAGCAAAGGTAAAGCATACATACCTTGCACACTGTATCTGCATTTTTCCAATCACAAACTCGCAGAGCGTGGTAAAAGTTAATGAGACCTGGAACAATAAGCAAAGTATTTTTTTTAAATATTACATTTTTTAACATATTACCTAACCTAAATTAAGCCTGCAAATGTATTTGCGTACAAATTAGAAGCTCAGGATTGATGGAGAATAAACTTAAAAATATAATTCCCAAGTCAGTTAAAAGGATGTTTACTTGTTGGCTAAAGGTCAACTTTTTCAAACTATCACTTTTAAAAAATGGTTCTGGTAAACTATCGAAGAAACATGACTTACCTTTTTCTTGAAACTTTAACTGCTTCAATATTATATGCTCTGCTAACCTAACTTAACCCTTAACCTTGCCCCAGGACAACACTCAAAATTCTCTTTCAATAACTTATTTTCAATAATCAGACTTGCTACCTGAGGCTGAGTTAACTTTAGCAGTAACTCTATAAAACATAATGTGAGAAAGCCAAACAAAAGGTTCAGTTCAAAATGTAATGAGTATGTAATTTTTTTAAAATTTTATCGCATATCTTTAATCGAATTAAAGGGATCATTCCAAAGAAGCTATAGATTGTCCAGTGAAAAGCATACCTAATTAAGCATTACTTTATTGGGGTTGTGTCAGTATAACTGTAAATGAAACAAAGCTATGAACAAACTAAAGAAATAGGTAAAAGTCTTAGAAAGATCCTATTTCTGTTTCACTCACCAATAAAATCAAGAAGAATTTCCCACTTCTTATTCATTGAGTGGGATGCTCTAAAGAGTATTGCAACTTGCATTCTGGATAATCCAGGAACTCAGAACAAACTCTGTAACTGCACTCATGAAAGTCTTTTGTGACTACTCCTTCATAAAGTTGATGCTTCTAAAAATGAAAATTTATTTTTGAAAGGATTTTTTCATCAGAAACTATTCTTAAGTATTTGAAGACTTGAAAAAGTAAAGTGGGCACAACAATAGGGGTTAAACTGCTTCAAATTTTAAAACACAAACACCAAAATAAGGTGAAAAGATTGAAAATAAAATAGCACAGTACTTTTTATTACCTTAAAGCATTCTTGAAAAATCGTTAAAAAAACTGTGTGAACTCCTCTAAACTTGTCACTTGTCTTGGTTTTGGCATCAGCTACTGTATGAGAAGATAAAACAGGATTTAATTTGTTTAGTTTCCCTTTTTTTTATTTTCTTTTTTTTTTTCGAAACAAGCTAAAAGCACCTTTTCTGCTCTTGACGCTACGCCAACACCAAAAATTTCAGTAGGACTGCGCGTAACCACTGCACCGTTGTTAAACTCAATGATATGCACTTTACCGCAAAATTAACGCACCACTTATAAATTCCGACTTATTTTGAAAAATATTACGTATTTCCCGGATTTATCAAATACAAAGTCGATAATAATGTTTATTGTGACGTCATTTGTAGGCTTTATTCCGTTTTAGTTTCCAAATTGTAGCAGCTTTTCATAAGCAGCACGTTTTGCTGTAACTAAACCTCACTTTTAAAAGAAAAGTATGTATAAAGTTAGTATGAACAGATGTGTTGCTCAATGATAACTGTCATTTGAGCAACACGTCTGTTCTGACTTCTCAACGATACATAAGCTGACATTTTAAAACCTTTTTTGGTACCTCTTGCATCGTTCATGGGAGATGGATTCCTTCTTATGTAAGATAATGCTAGACCACATACGGCGCATGTTGTTACTGAATACTTACAAAATGCTACTATTCAAGTTTTGGAGTGGCCGGCTTGCAGTCCAGATATGAACCCAATAGAGCATCTTTGGGGCATAATGGCACGCTGTGTTAGAAGTCAACATCCACCACCTAGACGAGTTGCGACAAAGTCTTATCCGCGTATGTGAAGATATCCTTCAAGAAACGATTACACCTCTAATTAAAAGAAATCCACGGTGCTGTCTGGCTGCAACAACATCAAGATGTGGCAACACTAGATATTGATAAGTCAAAAATGTTACATTTTAAGCTGTATTAGTGTGCATAACAACAATAATCATCTTAGTTTATTTTGTTACTTACCTTAATTTTATTACTTACCATATTTCTAGTTTTAGTTTGTTTTTCTTTCTTTTCTTTTCTTTTCTCACCATCCTCAAAGTCGCTTTTATTATTATCATCGAAATAACTGTGTTCATGTGTTCTATTCTTAACACGTTTGTCAAAATATATGACCACAATTAAAATAAATCGAAATGTATGTGGTGCGTTAATTTTGCGGTTAAGTGTATATTAACTAGATATTTAACTCGCGCTTTCGCAGTGAAGCATATTTTTTTGCCAAGCAAGTTTTTTTTTGCCAGCCAGAATCATAAAAACATCGATTAAAACAAACGAATTATTGTCAGTTTAAATAAAGAGGCTACCGGCTTTAAAAACTTAAAAAACTTGCTTCACAATTTCTTACGAAATTTATTTGAAGTTTTACATCTAGTTAGTATAAATATCATTGGTTTAGCTAAGAGCATAGTAACGGTTTCTGCTTACTCGCGCAGCCTAGTAAGATGGGTGCACCGCGGACGCTCAGTTGCGAATTCTTTCTTTTTTTTTTTTATCATTCCCCTTCCCGAAACCCCGAAATGAACGAAATGCGATTGGCAAGTATTTGATGCATACCTTAATACACAGTGACTAAATTGTAGTATGTGTTTTTTCCGTGCCGAAACTCTGGTCGGAAGACAGTGCATCTTTTTAGATATTTTAGAGCTTGTGGGTTATCACTAGTACCCAAGCCTTTTTATGAGTCATTAAAAAAAAATTTACAAACAAAACTGTATTCTTCTTCTTCTTTTTTTTTCCGATTGTGATCAGATTATGATTTGTACTGACGATATTACACTGTGTCTACTTCCTCGGTCTTATTTTCTTACAAACATTAACAACATTTGTAGTTTCGTAACTATCCCATTGACCCTTTCATGCACCAATTATTTTTCCATAACTAACATAATCCATAAAAAATCATCTACAAAATGACAGCGGTACTATTAACTGTTTTAATTAGACTTTTTCTACACCTTGATACATTTTGATAGCTTTACAGAACGTCAGTTTTCTTTACCCGTTGATGTAACAATTTTGCTGACAACATTTGAATACTTTGAACACTTTGCCAACGCATTAAATATTCTTGCAGTCGTACTATCTTGCGTGTTTGTGATCCCCACCACTATTGAGTTTGCGTGGCAGCATAGGTATAGCGACAATCGACTAATGGATTTTTAGAAGCCAGCGTTGCTCATACACTTTCAAAAGTAGAACTGCTCTCACTAAGATTAGTCGCGCTGGTGCTATTTCATGCGCTCCAGTTAAAAAGGAGCGCCAAGCTACCGGTTGCTAAAAAACCCGCGGTAAAGAAAGCTGAAACAGCACCTAAGAAGAAAGTCGCTGCAAAGAGTGCCACCGCAAAAGTGGACAAGAAATAACCTGTACTGCTCAATCCTTCATCAAACGGCTATTTTCATAGGTACACATTTCTTTAAAACGTTGCGCGGCATTTAGGACTTTGTCAGGTAGTAACAATTACACTAATTGAGTTTGAAAGTCACAGTAACCTCACCGGTAACT
Organism: Hydra viridissima; assembly: GCF_058129835.1. Classification (NCBI taxonomy): domain Eukaryota; kingdom Metazoa; phylum Cnidaria; class Hydrozoa; order Anthoathecata; family Hydridae; genus Hydra; species Hydra viridissima. Next base: position 17,788 of record NW_028324324.1, read on the forward strand.
GCTCCGTGCTTTTTAGGTCGATGTATATTCTAGAAAAGGGGAGTTTGAGAGCAATTTTGAAGAAGAAAAAAAAAGGTTTTAAGTTGTTCATAGCCTAGGACGGATGCAGCAGTTTAAGTGTTTTATTTTAGCAGCTAGTTTAGCTATTCTGCACTTGGCATTGTTTGCACAATTAAATATAGCGATTGCAACAGATATTTTCATTTGAACCTATTTCGTTAATGCGTCTAATGTTTTTAAAAGATGCGTGGCTATAAAAATAGCCGTTTGAGCGGATTTTGATCTACTTACTGCTGGTGTACTTGGTAACAGCCTTGGTGCCTTCGACTGCGTGTTTAGCAAGTTCACCGGGAAGTAAAAGGCGCACGGCGGTTTGAATTTCACGCGAAGAGATCGTAGATTTCTTATTTTGAAGGGCGAGCCGCGAAGCTTCAGAAGCAATTCTTTCGAAAATGTCGTTCACGAAAGAATTCATGATGCTCATTGCTTTAGAAGAAACACCGACATCAGGGTGAACTTGCTTCAGGAAGTTGTAAATGTAAATGGCATAAGACTCTCGTCTCTTTCTCTTGCGCTTCTTGTCACCAGTTCCAGCGATTTTACCACCTTTCTTACCGGCGCGCTTCTCGCCTTTTTTCGCCACCTTTGGCGCTTGTTTTCCTCCGGTTTTTTGTGCGTCTGACATTTCGACGGGCCTAACAGTAAAAATTCTTTTCGTTTGTTTTCATTGCATTGCAACTGGATTTAATTTAAGATAAAGTTGTAGCCTCCAACTTGAAAACTCTTGCGTCATATGCACTTCTATTGGTTCTTAAAAGATTAAGTTGTTTGAGCATCGTTTATTTCTTTTTTACTATTGGTTAAAAAAAGGTTGACTTTGAGACCACTCTATTTTGATAAGAATAGCAAACTTTTTGCTGTTTAAAATAAAAAAAAGGCGCACGAGATCTCTGGTCCGTCTGTCTGTCTCTGCTTGTGTTAGAAAATAAAATGTCAGGACGTGGAAAAGGAGGAAAAGCTAAGGCCAAGGCAAAAACTCGATCTTTTAGAGCGGGTCTTCAGTTTCCTGTTGGTCGCGTTCACCGATTTTTGCGCAAAGGGCATTACGCCAATCGCATCGGTTCAGGCGCACCGGTCTACTTAGCTGCAGTTTTGGAATACCTCTCCGCCGAAATCTTAGAGTTAGCTGGTAATGCTGCACGCGATAACAAAAAAGCCAGGATCATTCCTCGTCACTTACAGCTAGCTGTTCGCAACGACGAAGAGTTAAACAAGTTGTTGTCAGGTGTTACAATTGCGAGCGGCGGTGTGTTGCCAAACATTCAAGCTGTGTTGCTTCCCAAAAAGAACGAGAAGGTTCCAAAGCCAGCAGCCCAGTAAACGGCGGTATAAACAACACAAAAGGCTATTTTCATAGCCACACATCCGTTAAAAATTATTGTTAAGGCGTTAGAAACTTTAAATTTTAAATTAAAGCCGTACACTATTGCCTACGACCATACCACGGTGAATACACCCGTTCTCGTCCGATCACGGAAGTTAAGCATCGTCGGGCCAGGGTAGTACTTGGATGGGTGACCGCCTGGGAACTCCTGGTGCCGTAGGCTTTTGCAACCGTTTACGAAAAAAAAAAAAAAAAGTCGCCAAAGGGGACTCCCTTTTCTTTACAAAATCTGCTTTTTCAGTTGACTCTAAGATACACAGAACTCATCCCCTGCAAAAGAATATGCATAAACACGGCCCTGCCTGGGTGGTGTCGATTGAAAGGGGAGCGACTGGTCGAAAGGTGTGTGAGGGCGCTTCTTCCGTCTCCGCATCTCTGAGGGAAAGAAAATGGCGCTCTTTTTCCTCGCACAAAAGCCAGAAAGCTAGTTTTGATGCTGAACAACAAGGGCAACGGTTAAAGGGACTATAGCCACCATAGTCAACGAGGGCCCAGGGGAAGTTTTCTTAAGGGGCCCTCGTTGTGATCAATTACATACCCAGGACCAATAGAAGTGTGCTCTAGTCATTAAAAATTAAAAACGAAAGTTAATGAAATCTTTTAAAAGTCAAAACTATTTAAATCTTTTAAAAAAATGATTTTTAAAATATCGTTTGTAGATACACGGGGATACCCGGGAATCTTCCCCGTCCTCTCGGCGGCCATGAAAGAAACCCTCGCAAGTCTAAAGTTGCACGATGTCAATGTTCCCTAGTTTTGTCGAAATGACGAAAAGACTGCAAAACTAGCTTTGAAGAGCAAAAATTTGTAAGATTCGTCAATCGTCGTTACGTATCTCTGGCAACGTTGCGTATTGACGTGTCAACTTGCCAAAATGTTTCGGTCGTTGTCGTTTCTTTCTAAGATCAACACGTAGGAATCAGAGCTGTTTTCATGAAAATAATGAACGGTAGTAAAAGAATGCATTTCACCGCACCAGAATCCAATATGCGATATGCATAAATGGTTGACAATTGTTGTTACTGTTGCTGCTGCTGTTGTTGTTACTATTGTTACTGTTAGATCGTTATTGCTAATGCTTATTTTTTTGTGGTCGTTGCTATTGTCAGTATTACTATTATCGTTAGTTTATCGATGCTATCGTTAATTTTTGTTATTGTCGTTATTGTTATCTTCATCGTTGTCATTATTTTCGTTGTCACTATTGATATCGATTTTCTTATTGCTACTGTTTGTTATTTTAACTATTATTATCGTCATTGTTTTTTATTACAGCGACTCGTTTTCACTGTTGTGACTGTCACATTTTGTTCCGCCGTCGAGTGATTTCCGGGATTGTAACCGGTCGATCACGCTTGCTGGTTGTCACGTTGAAACGATTCTCGTCGCTCCTATGCTTATTTGGTTGCCTCTTTGCGATTCTTAGATTTTTATTGATTTTGTACAAAAAAAAAAAAAAACAAAAAAAAAAAAAACAACAACTTTTGAAATAAATAAAATTTATTTGCACTTATAGCAGACTTTGTATGCGCCTCTCAAAATATGCAGTAGACTCTTAGGGGTGAGAGGAGAGGTTTTTTTTTTAAGTCGTTAGAGGAGGGGGCGAGCGCGAACGCAGGCCCCCACTACCAGAAATTGTACGGTCGAGTTACCGACGTTAGCGGTAATCGCAGGGGTCAGCCCAGGCGAAGTGCAATGCAAGAGCCTCACCCTGGAAGAAGCCCCATGTTGATCAGGTTTACTTCCCCGTCAGGTAAGTATGCTTTTCCCGTTGTGTGGGCAGCCTCGGACGTGCCCCAATCTTCTCAATTGTGGGTTTTCGATTGCACACCGCATCGTCCCGTTTGTTTGCTTTTTTTTTTTCCTTCTCTATAGTATGGGCCGCGCTCAGCAGTAGTGCAACGCCGAGGCAACCCGCGGTCAGGGCGAGGTAAACCTACGATCCCTTGACCAAATGCCAAAAATCAGATTAATATATGAGCCGGACTATGCCGGCGTACCAGATATTAAACTGATAAGAACAGATACTACACTTGATCTTAGCCATTAGGCCGAGAAGCGATACTTTTTGCAACGACTTTGTCCCGGCTCCCTCCCTCTCAACGAAAAAACTTGTGGACATTTGAATGATCAAGTCGATGGGTAACTTTAAGTTTCAACGATGAAAACATGGCTTTCTTGTACTGCATCAATTTCACTCTAAAACATTTGGGCTTTTTTTCAAAAATAACCCAGCTTCTTTCAAAAATAACAAGCTTCTTTCAAAAATAACCCAATTAACCAAAACATAAAAAACGTTTAAAGGCTTTTAAATTTAACGCTGGGCAGCAGATGTGATCAAAGGCCAAGTTGAACAACTGAAAATCAACTCTGTATATGAGCGTCCGACAGATTTCTCTGTCAAAAAGCATTTTGAGAACCTCTGTATTTAAATGTTCTTTTCAACTGTTGTAATGACAGTACTTTAATTCATCACCAGGGTCGCCAAGAAACAGCAGAGTTTAGGAGGACTTGCTTGTCATTAGCCTCGATCCTTTCCCAAGTAGTAATTCCTCACAAAGTCTAAAAAAACAAGCTTGAAAGTTTAAAAATTGGGATGGTGCAAATTAAGTTAAGAATTTAAACTGAGTAGCAAGAAAATATTTTTCAGATACTTTAGTTATTGCAAGAAATGAACACTTTAAATGTTTACTGACAAAAAGGTAAAACAATTTTAAAAAGTGACCTAAAACATCCACTGACAAAATATCAAATGACAAATGGAAAATGAAAAAATTTATGACACTAAACCGACACAGCATTAGGTTAGCAAAGGTAAAGCATACATACCTTGCACACTGTATCTGCATTTTTCCAATCACAAACTCGCAGAGCGTGGTAAAAGTTAATGAGACCTGGAACAATAAGCAAAGTATTTTTTTTAAATATTACATTTTTTAACATATTACCTAACCTAAATTAAGCCTGCAAATGTATTTGCGTACAAATTAGAAGCTCAGGATTGATGGAGAATAAACTTAAAAATATAATTCCCAAGTCAGTTAAAAGGATGTTTACTTGTTGGCTAAAGGTCAACTTTTTCAAACTATCACTTTTAAAAAATGGTTCTGGTAAACTATCGAAGAAACATGACTTACCTTTTTCTTGAAACTTTAACTGCTTCAATATTATATGCTCTGCTAACCTAACTTAACCCTTAACCTTGCCCCAGGACAACACTCAAAATTCTCTTTCAATAACTTATTTTCAATAATCAGACTTGCTACCTGAGGCTGAGTTAACTTTAGCAGTAACTCTATAAAACATAATGTGAGAAAGCCAAACAAAAGGTTCAGTTCAAAATGTAATGAGTATGTAATTTTTTTAAAATTTTATCGCATATCTTTAATCGAATTAAAGGGATCATTCCAAAGAAGCTATAGATTGTCCAGTGAAAAGCATACCTAATTAAGCATTACTTTATTGGGGTTGTGTCAGTATAACTGTAAATGAAACAAAGCTATGAACAAACTAAAGAAATAGGTAAAAGTCTTAGAAAGATCCTATTTCTGTTTCACTCACCAATAAAATCAAGAAGAATTTCCCACTTCTTATTCATTGAGTGGGATGCTCTAAAGAGTATTGCAACTTGCATTCTGGATAATCCAGGAACTCAGAACAAACTCTGTAACTGCACTCATGAAAGTCTTTTGTGACTACTCCTTCATAAAGTTGATGCTTCTAAAAATGAAAATTTATTTTTGAAAGGATTTTTTCATCAGAAACTATTCTTAAGTATTTGAAGACTTGAAAAAGTAAAGTGGGCACAACAATAGGGGTTAAACTGCTTCAAATTTTAAAACACAAACACCAAAATAAGGTGAAAAGATTGAAAATAAAATAGCACAGTACTTTTTATTACCTTAAAGCATTCTTGAAAAATCGTTAAAAAAACTGTGTGAACTCCTCTAAACTTGTCACTTGTCTTGGTTTTGGCATCAGCTACTGTATGAGAAGATAAAACAGGATTTAATTTGTTTAGTTTCCCTTTTTTTTATTTTCTTTTTTTTTTTCGAAACAAGCTAAAAGCACCTTTTCTGCTCTTGACGCTACGCCAACACCAAAAATTTCAGTAGGACTGCGCGTAACCACTGCACCGTTGTTAAACTCAATGATATGCACTTTACCGCAAAATTAACGCACCACTTATAAATTCCGACTTATTTTTGAAAAATATTACGTATTTCCCGGATTTATCAATACAAAGTCGATAATAATGTTTATTGTGACGTCATTTGTAGGCTTTATTCCGTTTTAGTTTCCAAATTGTAGCAGCTTTTCATAAGCAGCACGTTTTGCTGTAACTAAACCTCACTTTTAAAAGAAAAGTATGTATAAAGTTAGTATGAACAGATGTGTTGCTCAATGATAACTGTCATTTGAGCAACACGTCTGTTCTGACTTCTCAACGATACATAAGCTGACATTTTAAAACCTTTTTTGGTACCTCTTGCATCGTTCATGGGAGATGGATTCCTTCTTATGTAAGATAATGCTAGACACATACGGCGCATGTTGTTACTGAATACTTACAAAATGCTACTATTCAAGTTTTGGAGTGGCCGGCTTGCAGTCCAGATATGAACCCAATAGAGCATCTTTGGGGCATAATGGCACGCTGTGTTAGAAGTCAACATCCACCACCTAGACGAGTTGCGACAAAGTCTTATCCGCGTATGTGAAGATAATCCCTTCAAGAAACGATTACACCTCTAATTAAAGAAATCCACGGTGCTGTCTGGCTGCAACAACATCAAGATGTGGCAACACTAGATATTGATAAGTCAAAAATGTTACATTTTAAGCTGTATTAGTGTGCATAACAACAAATAATCATCTTAGTTTATTTTGTTACTTACCTTAATTTTATTACTTACCATATTTCTAGTTTTGTTTGTTTTTCTTTCTTTTCTTTTCTTTTCTCACCATCCTCAAAGTCGCTTTTATTATTATCATCCGAAATAACTGTGTTCATGTGGTTCTATTCTTAACACGTTTGTCAAAATATATGACCACAATTAAAATAAATCGAAATGTATGTGGTGCGTTAATTTTGCGGTTAAGTGTATATTAACTAGATATTTAACTCGCGCTTTCGCAGTGAAGCATATTTTTTTGCCAAGCAAGTTTTTTTTTGCCAGCCAGAATCATAAAAACATCGATTAAAACAAACGAATTATTGTCAGTTTAAAAAAGAGGCTACCGGCTTTAAAAACTTAAAAAACTTGCTTCACAATTTCTTACGAAATTTATTTGAAGTTTTACATCTAGTTAGTATAAATATCATTGGTTTAGCTAAGAGCATAGTAACGGTTTCTGCTTACTCGCGCAGCCTAGTAAGATGGGTGCACCGCGGACGCTCAGTTGCGAATTCTTTCTTTTTTTTTTTTATTCTTCCCCTTCCCGAAACCCCGAAATGAACGAAATGCGATTGGCAAGTATTTGATGCATACCTTAATACACAGTGACTAAATTGTAGTATGTGTTTTTTCCGTGCCGAAACTCTGGTCGGAAGACAGTGCATCTTTTTAGATATTTTAGAGCTTGTGGGTTATCACTAGTACCCAAGCCTTTTTATGAGTCATTAAAAAAAAATTTACAAACAAAACTGTATTCTTCTTCTTCTTTTTTTTTCCGATTGTGATCAGATTATGATTTGTACTGACGATATTACACTGTGTCTACTTCCTCGGTCTTATTTTCTTTACAAACATTAACAACATTTGTAGTTTCGTAACTATCCCATTGACCCTTTCATGCACCAATTATTTTTCCATAACTAACATAATCCATAAAAAATCATCTACAAAATGACAGCGGTACTATTAACTGTTTTAATTAGACTTTTTCTACACCTTGATACATTTTGATAGCTTTACAGAACGTCAGTTTTCTTTACCCGTTGATGTAACAATTTTGCTGACAACATTTGAATACTTTGAACACTTTGCCAACGCATTAAATATTCTTGCAGTCGTACTATCTTGCGTGTTTGTGATCCCCACCACTATTGAGTTTGCGTGGCAGCATAGGTATAGCGACAATCGACTAATGGATTTTTAGAAGCCAGCGTTGCTCATACACTTTCAAAAGTAGAACTGCTCTCACTAAGATTAGTCGCGCTGGTGCTATTTCATGCGCTCCAGTTAAAAAGGAGCGCCAAGCTACCGGTTGCTAAAAAACCCGCGGTAAAGAAAGCTGAAACAGCACCTAAGAAGAAAGTCGCTGCAAAGAGTGCCACCGCAAAAGTGGACAAGAAATAACCTGTACTGCTCAATCCTTCATCAAACGGCTATTTTCATAGTACACATTTCTTTAAAACGTTGCGCGGCATTTAGGACTTTGTCAGGTAGTAACAATTACACTAATTGAGTTTGAAAGTCACAGTAACCTCACCGGTAACTGCTCCGTGCTTTTTAGGTCGATGTATATTCTAGAAAAGGGGAGTTTGAGAGCAATTTTGAAGAAGAAAAAAAAAGGTTTTAAGTTGTTCATAGCCTAGGACGGATGCAGCAGTTTAAGTGTTTTATTTTAGCAGCTAGTTTAGCTATTCTGCACTTGGCATTGTTTGCACAATTAAATATAGCGATTGCAACAGATATTTTCATTTGAACCTATTTCGTTAATGCGTCTAATGTTTTTAAAAGATGCGTGGCTATAAAATAGCCGTTTGAGCGGATTTTGATCTACTTACTGCTGGTGTACTTGGTAACAGCCTTGGTGCCTTCGCTCACTGCGTGTTTAGCAAGTTCACCGGGAAGTAAAAGGCGCACGGCGGTTGAATTTCACGCGAAGAGATCGTAGATTTCTTATTTTGAAGGGCGAGCCGCGAAGAAGCTTCAGAAGCAATTCTTTCGAAAATGTCGTTCACGAAAGAATTCATGATGCTCATTGCTTTAGAAGAAACACCGACATCAGGGTGAACTTGCTTCAGGACGTTGTAAATGTAAATGGCATAAGACTCTCGTCTCTTTCTCTTGCGCTTCTTGTCACCAGTTCCAGCGATTTTACCACCTTTCTTACCGGCGCGCTTCTCGCCTTTTTTCGCCACCTTTGGCGCTTGTTTTCCTCCGGTTTTTTGTGCGTCTGACATTTCGACGGGCCTAACAGTAAAAATTCTTTTCGTTTGTTTTCATTGCATTGCAACTGGATTTAATTTAAGATAAAGTTGTAGCCTCCAACTTGAAAACTCTTGCGTCATATGCACTTCTATTGGTTCTTAAAAGATTAAGTTGTTTGAGCATCGTTTATTTCTTTTTTACTATTGGTTAAAAAAAGGTTGACTTTGAGACCACTCTATTTTGATAAGAATAGCAAACTTTTTGCTGTTTAAAATAAAAAAAAGGCGCACGAGATCTCTGGTCCGTCTGTCTGTCTCTGCTTGTGTTAGAAAATAAAATGTCAGGACGTGGAAAAGGAGGAAAAGCTAAGGCCAAGGCAAAAACTCGATCTTTTAGAGCGGGTCTTCAGTTTCCTGTTGGTCGCGTTCACCGATTTTTGCGCAAAGGGCATTACGCCAATCGCATCGGTTCAGGCGCACCGGTCTACTTAGCTGCAGTTTTGGAATACCTCTCCGCCGAAATCTTAGAGTTAGCTGGTAATGCTGCACGCGATAACAAAAAAGCCAGGATCATTCCTCGTCACTTACAGCTAGCTGTTCGCAACGACGAAGAGTTAAACAAGTTGTTGTCAGGTGTTACAATTGCGAGCGGCGGTGTGTTGCCAAACATTCAAGCTGTGTTGCTTCCCAAAAAGAACGAGAAGGTTCCAAAGCCAGCAGCCCAGTAAACGGCGGTATAAACAACACAAAAGGCTATTTTCATAGCCACACATCCGTTAAAAATTATTGTTAAGGCGTTAGAAACTTTAAATTTTAAATTAAAGCCGTACACTATTGCCTACGACCATACCACGGTGAATACACCCGTTCTCGTCCGATCACGGAAGTTAAGCATCGTCGGGCCAGGGTAGTACTTGGATGGGTGACCGCCTGGGAACTCCTGGTGCCGTAGGCTTTTGCAACCGTTTACGAAAAAAAAAAAAAAAAGTCGCCAAAGGGGACTCCCTTTTCTTTACAAAATCTGCTTTTTCAGTTGACTCTAAGATACACAGAACTCATCCCCTGCAAAAGAATATGCATAAACACGGCCCTGCCTGGGTGGTGTCGATTGAAAGGGGAGCGACTGGTCGAAAGGTGTGTGAGGGCGCTTCTTCCGTCTCCGCATCTCTGAGGGAAAGAAAATGGCGCTCTTTTTCCTCGCACAAAAGCCAGAAAGCTAGTTTTGATGCTGAACAACAAGGGCAACGGTTAAAGGGACTATAGCCACCATAGTCAACGAGGGCCCAGGGGAAGTTTTCTTAAGGGGCCCTCGTTGTGATCAATTACATACCCAGGACCAATAGAAGTGTGCTCTAGTCATTAAAAATTAAAAACGAAAGTTAATGAAATCTTTTAAAAGTCAAAACTATTTAAATCTTTTAAAAAAATGATTTTTAAAATATCGTTTGTAGATACACGGGGATACCCGGGAATCTTCCCCGTCCTCTCGGCGGCCATGAAAGAAACCCTCGCAAGTCTAAAGTTGCACGATGTCAATGTTCCCTAGTTTTGTCGAAATGACGAAAAGACTGCAAAACTAGCTTTGAAGAGCAAAAATTTGTAAGATTCGTCAATCGTCGTTACGTATCTCTGGCAACGTTGCGTATTGACGTGTCAACTTGCCAAAATGTTTCGGTCGTTGTCGTTTCTTTCTAAGATCAACACGTAGGAATCAGAGCTGTTTTCATGAAAATAATGAACGGTAGTAAAAGAATGCATTTCACCGCACCAGAATCCAATATGCGATATGCATAAATGGTTGACAATTGTTGTTACTGTTGCTGCTGCTGTTGTTGTTACTATTGTTACTGTTAGATCGTTATTGCTAATGCTTATTTTTTTGTGGTCGTTGCTATTGTCAGTATTACTATTATCGTTAGTTTATCGATGCTATCGTTAATTTTTGTTATTGTCGTTATTGTTATCTTCATCGTTGTCATTATTTTCGTTGTCACTATTGATATCGATTTTCTTATTGCTACTGTTTGTTATTTTAACTATTATTATCGTCATTGTTTTTTATTACAGCGACTCGTTTTCACTGTTGTGACTGTCACATTTTGTTCCGCCGTCGAGTGATTTCCGGGATTGTAACCGGTCGATCACGCTTGCTGGTTGTCACGTTGAAACGATTCTCGTCGCTCCTATGCTTATTTGGTTGCCTCTTTGCGATTCTTAGATTTTTATTGATTTTGTACAAAAAAAAAAAAAAACAAAAAAAAAAAAACAACAACTTTTGAAATAAATAAAATTTATTTGCACTTATAGCAGACTTTGTATGCGCCTCTCAAAATATGCAGTAGACTCTTAGGGGTGAGAGGAGAGGTTTTTTTTTTAAGTCGTTAGAGGAGGGGGCGAGCGCGAACGCAGGCCCCCACTACCAGAAATTGTACGGTCGAGTTACCGACGTTAGCGGTAATCGCAGGGGTCAGCCCAGGCGAAGTGCAATGCAAGAGCCTCACCCTGGAAGAAGCCCCATGTTGATCAGGTTTACTTCCCCGTCAGGTAAGTATGCTTTTCCCGTTGTGTGGGCAGCCTCGGACGTGCCCCAATCTTCTCAATTGTGGGTTTTCGATTGCACACCGCATCGTCCCGTTTGTTTGCTTTTTTTTTTTCCTTCTCTATAGTATGGGCCGCGCTCAGCAGTAGTGCAACGCCGAGGCAACCCGCGGTCAGGGCGAGGTAAACCTACGATCCCTTGACCAAATGCCAAAAATCAGATTAATATATGAGCCGGACTATGCCGGCGTACCAGATATTAAACTGATAAGAAAAGATACTACACTTGATCTTAGCCATTAGGCCGAGAAGCGATACTTTTTGCAACGACTTTGTCCCGGCTCCCTCCCTCTCAACGAAAAAACTTGTGGACATTTGAATGATCAAGTCGATGGGTAACTTTAAGTTTCAACGATGAAAACATGGCTTTCTTGTACTGCATCAATTTCACTCTAAAACATTTGGGCTTTTTTTCAAAAATAACCCAGCTTCTTTCAAAAATAACAAGCTTCTTTCAAAAATAACCCAATTAACCAAAACATAAAAAACGTTTAAAGGCTTTTAAATTTAACGCTGGGCAGCAGATGTGATCAAAGGCCAAGTTGAACAACTGAAAATCAACTCTGTATATGAGCGTCCGACAGATTTCTCTGTCAAAAAGCATTTTGAGAACCTCTGTATTTAAATGTTCTTTTCAACTGTTGTAATGACAGTACTTTAATTCATCACCAGGGTCGCCAAGAAACAGCAGAGTTTAGGAGGACTTGCTTGTCATTAGCCTCGATCCTTTCCCAAGTAGTAATTCCTCACAAAGTCTAAAAAAACAAGCTTGAAAGTTTAAAAATTGGGATGGTGCAAATTAAGTTAAGAATTTAAACTGAGTAGCAAGAAAATATTTTTCAGATACTTTAGTTATTGCAAGAAATGAACACTTTAAATGTTTACTGACAAAAAGGTAAAACAATTTTAAAAAGTGACCTAAAACATCCACTGACAAAATATCAAATGACAAATGGAAAATGAAAAAATTTATGACACTAAACCGACACAGCATTAGGTTAGCAAAGGTAAAGCATACATACCTTGCACACTGTATCTGCATTTTTCCAATCACAAACTCGCAGAGCGTGGTAAAAGTTAATGAGACCTGGAACAATAAGCAAAGTATTTTTTTTAAATATTACATTTTTTAACATATTACCTAACCTAAATTAAGCCTGCAAATGTATTTGCGTACAAATTAGAAGCTCAGGATTGATGGAGAATAAACTTAAAAATATAATTCCCAAGTCAGTTAAAAGGATGTTTACTTGTTGGCTAAAGGTCAACTTTTTCAAACTATCACTTTTAAAAAATGGTTCTGGTAAACTATCGAAGAAACATGACTTACCTTTTTCTTGAAACTTTAACTGCTTCAATATTATATGCTCTGCTAACCTAACTTAACCCTTAACCTTGCCCCAGGACAACACTCAAAATTCTCTTTCAATAACTTATTTTCAATAATCAGACTTGCTACCTGAGGCTGAGTTAACTTTAGCAGTAACTCTATAAAACATAATGTGAGAAAGCCAAACAAAAGGTTCAGTTCAAAATGTAATGAGTATGTAATTTTTTTAAAATTTTATCGCATATCTTTAATCGAATTAAAGGGATCATTCCAAAGAAGCTATAGATTGTCCAGTGAAAAGCATACCTAATTAAGCATTACTTTATTGGGGTTGTGTCAGTATAACTGTAAATGAAACAAAGCTATGAACAAACTAAAGAAATAGGTAAAAGTCTTAGAAAGATCCTATTTCTGTTTCACTCACCAATAAAATCAAGAAGAATTTCCCACTTCTTATTCATTGAGTGGGATGCTCTAAAGAGTATTGCAACTTGCATTCTGGATAATCCAGGAACTCAGAACAAACTCTGTAACTGCACTCATGAAAGTCTTTTGTGACTACTCCTTCATAAAGTTGATGCTTCTAAAAATGAAAATTTATTTTTGAAAGGATTTTTTCATCAGAAACTATTCTTAAGTATTTGAAGACTTGAAAAAGTAAAGTGGGCACAACAATAGGGGTTAAACTGCTTCAAATTTTAAAACACAAACACCAAAATAAGGTGAAAAGATTGAAAATAAAATAGCACAGTACTTTTTATTACCTTAAAGCATTCTTGAAAAATCGTTAAAAAAACTGTGTGAACTCCTCTAAACTTGTCACTTGTCTTGGTTTTGGCATCAGCTACTGTATGAGAAGATAAAACAGGATTTAATTTGTTTAGTTTCCCTTTTTTTATTTTCTTTTTTTTTTTCGAAACAAGCTAAAAGCACCTTTTCTGCTCTTGACGCTACGCCAACACCAAAAATTTCAGTAGGACTGCGCGTAACCACTGCACCGTTGTTAAACTCAATGATATGCACTTTACCGCAAAATTAACGCACCACTTATAAATTCCGACTTATTTTGAAAAATATTACGTATTTCCCGGATTTATCAAATACAAAGTCGATAATAATGTTTATTGTGACGTCATTTGTAGGCTTTATTCCGTTTTAGTTTCCAAATTGTAGCAGCTTTTCATAAGCAGCACGTTTTGCTGTAACTAAACCTCACTTTTAAAAGAAAAGTATGTATAAAGTTAGTATGAACAGATGTGTTGCTCAATGATAACTGTCATTTGAGCAACACGTCTGTTCTGACTTCTCAACGATACATAAGCTGACATTTTAAAACCTTTTTTGGTACCTCTTGCATCGTTCATGGGAGATGGATTCCTTCTTATGTAAGATAATGCTAGACCACATACGGCGCATGTTGTTACTGAATACTTACAAAATGCTACTATTCAAGTTTTGGAGTGGCCGGCTTGCAGTCCAGATATGAACCCAATAGAGCATCTTTGGGGCATAATGGCACGCTGTGTTAGAAGTCAACATCCACCACCTAGACGAGTTGCGACAAAGTCTTATCCGCGTATGTGAAGATATCCTTCAAGAAACGATTACACCTCTAATTAAAAGAAATCCACGGTGCTGTCTGGCTGCAACAACATCAAGATGTGGCAACACTAGATATTGATAAGTCAAAAATGTTACATTTTAAGCTGTATTAGTGTGCATAACAACAATAATCATCTTAGTTTATTTTGTTACTTACCTTAATTTTATTACTTACCATATTTCTAGTTTTAGTTTGTTTTTCTTTCTTTTCTTTTCTTTTCTCACCATCCTCAAAGTCGCTTTTATTATTATCATCGAAATAACTGTGTTCATGTGTTCTATTCTTAACACGTTTGTCAAAATATATGACCACAATTAAAATAAATCGAAATGTATGTGGTGCGTTAATTTTGCGGTTAAGTGTATATTAACTAGATATTTAACTCGCGCTTTCGCAGTGAAGCATATTTTTTTGCCAAGCAAGTTTTTTTTTGCCAGCCAGAATCATAAAAACATCGATTAAAACAAACGAATTATTGTCAGTTTAAATAAAGAGGCTACCGGCTTTAAAAACTTAAAAAACTTGCTTCACAATTTCTTACGAAATTTATTTGAAGTTTTACATCTAGTTAGTATAAATATCATTGGTTTAGCTAAGAGCATAGTAACGGTTTCTGCTTACTCGCGCAGCCTAGTAAGATGGGTGCACCGCGGACGCTCAGTTGCGAATTCTTTCTTTTTTTTTTTTATCATTCCCCTTCCCGAAACCCCGAAATGAACGAAATGCGATTGGCAAGTATTTGATGCATACCTTAATACACAGTGACTAAATTGTAGTATGTGTTTTTTCCGTGCCGAAACTCTGGTCGGAAGACAGTGCATCTTTTTAGATATTTTAGAGCTTGTGGGTTATCACTAGTACCCAAGCCTTTTTATGAGTCATTAAAAAAAAATTTACAAACAAAACTGTATTCTTCTTCTTCTTTTTTTTTCCGATTGTGATCAGATTATGATTTGTACTGACGATATTACACTGTGTCTACTTCCTCGGTCTTATTTTCTTACAAACATTAACAACATTTGTAGTTTCGTAACTATCCCATTGACCCTTTCATGCACCAATTATTTTTCCATAACTAACATAATCCATAAAAAATCATCTACAAAATGACAGCGGTACTATTAACTGTTTTAATTAGACTTTTTCTACACCTTGATACATTTTGATAGCTTTACAGAACGTCAGTTTTCTTTACCCGTTGATGTAACAATTTTGCTGACAACATTTGAATACTTTGAACACTTTGCCAACGCATTAAATATTCTTGCAGTCGTACTATCTTGCGTGTTTGTGATCCCCACCACTATTGAGTTTGCGTGGCAGCATAGGTATAGCGACAATCGACTAATGGATTTTTAGAAGCCAGCGTTGCTCATACACTTTCAAAAGTAGAACTGCTCTCACTAAGATTAGTCGCGCTGGTGCTATTTCATGCGCTCCAGTTAAAAAGGAGCGCCAAGCTACCGGTTGCTAAAAAACCCGCGGTAAAGAAAGCTGAAACAGCACCTAAGAAGAAAGTCGCTGCAAAGAGTGCCACCGCAAAAGTGGACAAGAAATAACCTGTACTGCTCAATCCTTCATCAAACGGCTATTTTCATAGGTACACATTTCTTTAAAACGTTGCGCGGCATTTAGGACTTTGTCAGGTAGTAACAATTACACTAATTGAGTTTGAAAGTCACAGTAACCTCACCGGTAACTGCTCCGTGCTTTTTAGGTCGATGTATATTCTAGAAAAGGGGAGTTTGAGAGCAATTTTGAAGAAGAAAAAAAAAGGTTTTAAGTTGTTCATAGCCTAGGACGGATGCAGCAGTTTAAGTGTTTTATTTTAGCAGCTAGTTTAGCTATTCTGCACTTGGCATTGTTTGCACAATTAAATATAGCGATTGCAACAGATATTTTCATTTGAACCTATTTCGTTAATGCGTCTAATGTTTTTAAAAGATGCGTGGCTATAAAAATAGCCGTTTGAGCGGATTTTGATCTACTTACTGCTGGTGTACTTGGTAACAGCCTTGGTGCCTTCGCTCACTGCGTGTTTAGCAAGTTCACCGGGAAGTAAAAGGCGCACGGCGGTTTGAATTTCACGCGAAGAGATCGTAGATTTCTTATTTTGAAGGGCGAGCCGCGAAGCTTCAGAAGCAATTCTTTCGAAAATGTCGTTCACGAAAGAATTCATGATGCTCATTGCTTTAGAAGAAACACCGACATCAGGGTGAACTTGCTTCAGGACGTTGTAAATGTAAATGGCATAAGACTCTCGTCTCTTTCTCTTGCGCTTCTTGTCACCAGTTCCAGCGATTTTACCACCTTTCTTACCGGCGCGCTTCTCGCCTTTTTTCGCCACCTTTGGCGCTTGTTTTCCTCCGGTTTTTTGTGCGTCTGACATTTCGACGGGCCTAACAGTAAAAATTCTTTTCGTTTGTTTTCATTGCATTGCAACTGGATTTAATTTAAGATAAAGTTGTAGCCTCCAACTTGAAAACTCTTGCGTCATATGCACTTCTATTGGTTCTTAAAAGATTAAGTTGTTTGAGCATCGTTTATTTCTTTTTTACTATTGGTTAAAAAAAGGTTGACTTTGAGACCACTCTATTTTGATAAGAATAGCAAACTTTTTGCTGTTTAAAATAAAAAAAAGGCGCACGAGATCTCTGGTCCGTCTGTCTGTCTCTGCTTGTGTTAGAAAATAAAATGTCAGGACGTGAAAAGGAGGAAAAGCTAAGGCCAAGGCAAAAACTCGATCTTTTAGAGCGGGTCTTCAGTTTCCTGTTGGTCGCGTTCACCGATTTTTGCGCAAAGGGCATTACGCCAATCGCATCGGTTCAGGCGCACCGGTCTACTTAGCTGCAGTTTTGGAATACCTCTCCGCCGAAATCTTAGAGTTAGCTGGTAATGCTGCACGCGATAACAAAAAAGCCAGGATCATTCCTCGTCACTTACAGCTAGCTGTTCGCAACGACGAAGAGTTAAACAAGTTGTTGTCAGGTGTTACAATTGCGAGCGGCGGTGTGTTGCCAAACATTCAAGCTGTGTTGCTTCCCAAAAAGAACGAGAAGGTTCCAAAGCCAGCAGCCCAGTAAACGGCGGTATAAACAACACAAAAGGCTATTTTCATAGCCACACATCCGTTAAAAATTATTGTTAAGGCGTTAGAAACTTTAAATTTTAAATTAAAGCCGTACACTATTGCCTACGACCATACCACGGTGAATACACCCGTTCTCGTCCGATCACGGAAGTTAAGCATCGTCGGGCCAGGGTAGTACTTGGATGGGTGACCGCCTGGAACTCCTGGTGCCGTAGGCTTTTGCAACCGTTTACGAAAAAAAAAAAAAAAAGTCGCCAAAGGGGACTCCCTTTTCTTTACAAAATCTGCTTTTTCAGTTGACTCTAAGATACACAGAACTCATCCCCTGCAAAAGAATATGCATAAACACGGCCCTGCCTGGGTGGTGTCGATTGAAAGGGGAGCGACTGGTCGAAAGGTGTGTGAGGGCGCTTCTTCCGTCTCCGCATCTCTGAGGGAAAGAAAATGGCGCTCTTTTTCCTCGCACAAAAGCCAGAAAGCTAGTTTTGATGCTGAACAACAAGGGCAACGGTTAAAGGGACTATAGCCACCATAGTCAACGAGGGCCCAGGGGAAGTTTTCTTAAGGGGCCCTCGTTGTGATCAATTACATACCCAGGACCAATAGAAGTGTGCTCTAGTCATTAAAAATTAAAAACGAAAGTTAATGAAATCTTTTAAAAGTCAAAACTATTTAAATCTTTTAAAAAAATGATTTTTAAAATATCGTTTGTAGATACACGGGGATACCCGGGAATCTTCCCCGTCCTCTCGGCGGCCATGAAAGAAACCCTCGCAAGTCTAAAGTTGCACGATGTCAATGTTCCCTAGTTTTGTCGAAATGACGAAAAGACTGCAAAACTAGCTTTGAAGAGCAAAAATTTGTAAGATTCGTCAATCGTCGTTACGTATCTCTGGCAACGTTGCGTATTGACGTGTCAACTTGCCAAAATGTTTCGGTCGTTGTCGTTTCTTTCTAAGATCAACACGTAGGAATCAGAGCTGTTTTCATGAAAATAATGAACGGTAGTAAAAGAATGCATTTCACCGCACCAGAATCCAATATGCGATATGCATAAATGGTTGACAATTGTTGTTACTGTTGCTGCTGCTGTTGTTGTTACTATTGTTACTGTTAGATCGTTATTGCTAATGCTTATTTTTTTGTGGTCGTTGCTATTGTCAGTATTACTATTATCGTTAGTTTATCGATGCTATCGTTAATTTTTGTTATTGTCGTTATTGTTATCTTCATCGTTGTCATTA